>NC_045541.1:133565931-133865931 GCF_009769535.1 Thamnophis elegans | reverse complement strand
AGGAAGGAGGGGCCCAGGCAGGAGGCCCCTTTAACTAGAGCGGCTGGCAGGGGGACCAGAGATATCATCAGCCCTTCCACAACCAGATCACATTCCCCTCGCAGGCCTTCTCCCTTGGCTGAGGACCCTGGCTCTCCAGGCCCAGAGAGAGATCCCAGGAGGATAACACCTTATCTCCTCCCTTGTCGCCATCCCACTCCCCTAGGGCGAAGGGTGATCGCTTTGGCATCAGGGCAGCAAGTTTCCCCAGGCAGCACTTGGCCCCTCAATCTCCTGGCACCAGAGGTAACAGGAAACCCCCAAGCCTCTCTCCTGCCTACCCAGAACTCTCTGAAAGCTTCCAAAACGTGTTAGCCAGGGATATCGCAGATGGCATTGCATCAGGCATGCAACACCAATTTCAGAGAGCCAGGCAGTGTCTACTCATGGGGCTCCATGAAAGCAAACAGTCCAGCCCGAGTCCTCAGCCTCTAGGGATTTCAGAGCTTCCTCACTTTCCACTGCTAGCGAGGGCTCAGAATCAGAGGGGGAGGAGTAGAAGGATCTTGGGTTCTCAGAGGATGAGGAGGCCACAGCCCCAGAGGCCCCAACCATCACAGGCCTATTTCCTCCTGCCTTATTTAGTTCCTTGCTACGCAAGGCCAAAGCCACAGCAGACTTGGACCCTACCCCAAACCAGAACCCCACTAATCCCACTCCTAGTGGGAGAAATAAGAAGGGCCCCTTTCACAGGACCCAGGTTGAGAAGGAGGAGATCCCCACCTCTTCCTAGAGGTTCTCAAGTCCCAGTGGTCCAAGCCTGGTTCTTTCCCCACTCCAGGGAGCAACGATCACAGATTTTATAACCTGAATTCTTCTTTCACCCAAGCCTTATAGGTCCCTCCTATGGATGTATCTCCACATCATGATTGCCCCTGAGCACCGCAGGTTCCTCAGGTTCTCCTACCGGAGTGCACACTACCAATACAGGGCTCTTCCCTTCACACTACCAATACAGGGCTCTTCCCTCTGCCCCAAGGACCTTTACCAAGATGCTGGCCACAGCTGCGGCCCACTTTCATTCCTTCCCCATTCGCTTACACTGTTGCCTTGATGACATCCTGGTACTAGCCCCCTCGGCTGCTCGGGCAGAAGGGGATCTCAGTTCCACTATTAGCACCCTATGGGCCCTGGAGTTCTCGATTAATCTCGAGAAGAGCCATCTAGTCTCTTCTACCAGTCTTCAGCATTTGAGTACCATTATCGATTCGGTGGAAGGCAAGGTTTTCCTCTCCCAGGAGCGTAGGGACAGTATTGTAGAATTGATTCAAGAGATTCTCAGGATTTGATCTGTTTCTGTAGCTCTTCTCTCCAGGCTTCTCGGGAAGTTCATCTCCTGCATCAGGATCATTCCCTGGTCTCGTCTCCACGCCAGAGAGTTGCAGTGGTTCCTCCTTCCCCACCAGAGGAATGGGACAAGCAATGCAAGCTTCAAGGTCCTTGTGACACCCCAGGTGCTTCTCTCCCTTCACTGCTGGATGTCCCCGGCTCTAGCCAAGGGTTCCCTAATTAGCGATCCGGACAGGCTGGTCCTAATGACAGATGAAGTGTGTTCAGTTGGGGGGCTCACCTGCAGTCACAGTTGGCTCAGGGCCGGTGGACACCGATGGACTTGCGGAGGAACATCAACTGGCTGGAACTCAGAGCGATTCACCTAGCTCTTCGATGGTTCAAGCAGACGGTCACCTGGAACAACATTCTGGTGCTGATGGACAACGTGAACAAACAGGGAGGTACTCACTCCATGGCACTACGCGACAAGGCAAGATGTCTGGGATACTGGGTGGAGCAGAACCTCCTGTCGATCTGAGCAGAACACATTTCTGGAGTGGCAGACTGGCTCAACAAGGCGGAATGGCTCAACAAGGAGACAGTAGACCAAGGGGAGTGGCACTTCACCCCAACATCTTCAACCAGATTTGCCAGAGGTTCGGTCATCCGACTGCAGATGTCTTCACCTCACCGTCGAATGCCCAGCTTCCGAGATTCATTTTACGATTCCCAATGCGGGGGCCATCAACATTGACGCCCTATGCTGCAGGCCTGCTTTATGCCTTTCCTCCCCTCCCCCTCATCCCCGGGTCTTGAGGAAGCTAGTGGTAGAGAGGGCAGAGATCATTCTAGCGGTCCCTCACTGGCCATGGCGCCCCTGGTTCACGGACCTGGTGGAGTTGTCGATTCTGCCCCATTGGAGAATTCCACAGGAGGAGGGGACCCTGCACCAGGGGAGCCTGGAGCATCCAGATCCAGAGTGGCTCCAGCTGACCGCATGGCACTTGAGCAGGAACAACTGAGGGACACCCAGATCTCCTCTAGAGTCATCAGCACCATTGAGGCATCTAGGAGGAAATCCAGCACCCGCATCTACAATGTGACCTGGCTTCCTTTGCGACATGGTGTCAGTCTACACAGATAAACCCATCATCAGCCTCAGTCCCTCAGGTACTAGAATTTCTTCAGGATGGTCTGGAGAAAGGCTCATAGCACCCTCCGCAGGTAGCCACTATCCTTGGGGAGGAGCTCCCAGTCCCTGTCACAAGTCCTGGTCATTAAGAGGTTCCTCCGAGGGGTGGCTAATCTTCGGCCTCCGGTGATCCATCGCTTTCCCTCCTGGTATCTACCCATGGTGCTCCAGACACTCCTGGAAGCACCCTTTGAGCCCCTTAGAGAGGTTAGCCTTCAATTCCTTACCCTCAAGGTGGTCTTCCTTGTGGCGATCACCTCCACCAGGTGGGTATCCGAGCTTAACACTCTTTCTACCAGGGCAGACCTCTGCACCTTTCACAGCAACAGGGTTGTCCTTAGGCTCGATCCAGCCTTCATGCCCAAGGTTAACTTTCCCTTCCATAGGGACCAGGAGGTAATCCTCCCGGATTTCTGTCCTTCCCCCTCAACGGAGAGAGAGCGGTACTGGCACCGCCTGGACGTGAGAAGGGCTCTGCGCATTTACCTCAAGCGCACAGCCTGCTTCAGACATTCGGAGGCTCTCTTTGTCTCCTTCCATTTCTCAGCTCGGGGAGCTAAGGTCTCTTTGACCACCACCAGCAGATGGATTAGGTTAGCCATCTCCAAGGCCTATGAGGCTTGAAGGCTACCAGTGCCACAGGGCACCATAGCTCATTCCACTAGTGCTGCTATATCGGCAGCCTAGGCCACCCAGGCTCTCATCGAGGACATCTGCAGGACTGCCGCCTAGTCCTCACCTTCACCCTTCATCAGACACTACCAGCTAGATACGTATGTCTCGGCTGAGACATCCTTCAGGAGGAGGGTCCTTCAGGGTGTCCTGGACACTCGGGAGACTTAGGCCCTATGATCCCTCCCATGGACATCTAGCTTTGGTATGTCCCATCAGTGTCTCCTCCCATGCCCCACCTCAGAGACTGTCAGTTGGTCCTACCTGAACTGCATGTCTCAAGGGTGGCGTGGGAGTAGTCACTTCCCGCCCTTCAGGCACCCTGTGCCAGGGCCTGAGTAGGATAGCTTATAGTCAGACAGGGACCTGGGAGGGGGTTGGGTGGACTCTGTCCCTTCCTTCCTGGGTTTCTCTTCTCATCCGGACCTCAGTTAATCTGGAGAGTCAGAAGGAGGAGCAGAGGGAGTGTCCTCAGATTTACTTGTCTCCAGGCAATTGGGCCGTAACAATACCCATCAGTTTCTTCTCCCATGCCACCTGAAGACATGCAGTTCAGGTAAGACCAACTGACATTTCACCCACTTCATTTGGGGAAAATCAACCGTTTAGGGCAGGGGTGTCAAACTTGTGTCATCACAGTGGCATCATGTGACGTATTGTGACTTTTCTCCCTCCTTCAGTAAACCGGACATGTCCACGGCCAGCGTGTGACACATCTGACTTTCAGGCTGCGAGTTTGACATCCCTGGTTTAGGGATTGAAGAAAATAATTTGCTAAAATACAAATGAATATCGTGTTTATGTTTAAATTAACACTTAAACTAAATTAACACTTAAACACAGATTTGAAACCACATGCTAAAATAACTCTAGATTAGAAACATTTACTTTAAATTTTAGCTTTGTTCTGGATTTTCTTAAATAAGATTTTTAATTTCGTTAGATTTTCACAAAACAAAATCCTATCATTTTTAGCCTATAAAAATATTGATCAAAATTGTTTAAACTTAATCTAAATGTAAGTCCCTAACATACAGAATACCATTAATACATTATGTCTATTTTCACTAGCTATACAAATACCCACCCTAAATATTGATTATACTATACAATCTTTATTTCATTTAAACATTAAAAACACATTAAAATGAGAAATACATATAACATTTTACTTCAAAGATTTTAATATCTAAGTCTAAGATGCCTAGAGTCAACTAATAAAAGGGAGCTGGATGTGGATATATAAATCAAAGCAATCCTTCAATCAAATAAATAACTATATTAAATAAACCACTACCTTCCCTAAGAATCTATGCTACTATATTCTTGTCAAGTCCCTTCCCCCACTTCCTTTTTTTCCTGCTGTTCTCTTCAAGTGGGCTTTTGACCAGTCTTCACAGCCCATAAATTTAAAAAAAATGAGTCATGTTATTTTTCCCTACAAGCTAATATATTTTTTGTTATCAGAATTGCCTAATATCAGATATCACAGGCTGTATTTTCTTTCCATTTTTTGAGCCACATCTTTAGTAACAGTGAGATACTGTCTCTATAAAGTTTCTGTCCCCTCACCTCCCAGTGTGATTTTAACAGTTATTTCCCTTGCTGTCAGTTCTGCTTTCCTGAGCTATTCAGCATCCATTACTATCCAGACATACCTCTGATAAATGATTATTTGTTTGATGACTGCTCCATATTTATATGTTTTCAATGAAATACAAGCATAGATTGAGGGAGAAAAGGAAAAGAGAGCGGGCACAAATAACTATTTTTCTTCATACATATAATTCCTTAGCACTTTAAAAACACCCCAAATACTTCAGAGATTTATCCTCGTATTTTTTCATATTTCCTACTTTTTCTATCTGGTTCTTGAAAGATGAGACAAAAAAAAATATCCCCAGCATTTTCTAAAGCAAAAAGATTTATGCTTTCTTAGAGTTAGTTTTCTTTATGTTTGATGGATATCTAATTATAGTAATTTCAAAAACTGATGGTCAGAAAACCTTGGTATTCTAAACCTATTAATACCCACTGCCTTCTGAAATTGAGCTACTTATCTTCTATGCTGTACCACAATATTCACATGCACGTAAAACAAGTGTAGTCTAGCAAAAATTCAGGAATCATATCTGTTTTAGAAGTATGCTCACGAGCCACATGCATGTCATCGAATTGAGCCAGTCACATTTGCTTCAGAAAGTAGTAGGATCATATGCTCAAAAGCACAATTTGCAGGTTATTGGTCATAATGTTAATCAATAGCTCCCCTATGGCACTTAATACACACATAGGTTTTTGCAGCATTTATAGGCTGTTTTAACCAGAAACAAACAAAAAAAAAACCCACTAAAAAGAAGAAATTAAAAACGTGTGGTAAAAACTTGCATAGGTGTTTAAAACTAGCCAGAATGTAAGAATATCAAAAAATAGACACATATTGATCCCTAGGGTAACAAGCTAGATATAATGAGGGCCTCTCTAAGATGGCCATCTGCATATGGGGAAATAGCATTATTATTTTTTCTCTGTTTGGTAGCCATCTGCTATACCTCATTCAGTGGAAACATTTGGAGAAGGCCTCTAAAAATCTTAAGAATCCAAATAAACATGTAGAACAATAAGGTAATTTTTATATATACAGTCTGTTACAACATCTTGCCTGTAAACAATTTCTTCATATTCTACTACAATAATACATGAGCAAACAGTTGACACAAACTGAAGGTAAACTTCAAGCTTCAAACTTGATTGGAGAAAATATGACTTCAGCAACAGGGTGGTCAACGCTTGGAATGCTCTACCTGACTCCATTGTTACAGCCTCAACCCTCCAGCTTCAATCTCAAACTATCTACCATGAACCTCATTCCATTCTTAAGAGGTCCATAAAACAATCATATAAAAACAAAACACCAGCACTTTAAATTATGCCCAGCTACAAACTAAGAAAGATTGTGTGTGTGTGTGTGTGTGTGTGTGTGTGTGTGTGTGTGTGTAATTAGAGTTACAACCCCTGGTATGCCCAAATATGGGAGGAAGTCTACTGCTTCCATTCTCTGTCCATCGGCTCATCACAAGAGACCATCCAGACAGAAACCCAATATTTTTACTGTTGCCTTTGTTAATACAAATACAACACACACACACACACACACACACACACACACACACACAGAGGCACACACACACACAGAGACATGTGTGTTTGTACCGTATATACTCGAGTATAAGCCGACCCGAATATAAGCCGAGGCACCTAATTTTACCCCCAAAAGCTGGAAAAGTTATTGACTCGAGTATAAGCCTAGGGTGGGAAATGCAGCAGCTACGGTAAATTTCAAAAATAAAAAATCAGTGTTATTTGAAACTCAAAGTTATGTTTATTCAAGGGACCCGCTTAATTAAAGTGTTCTATAATATCAGTATGACTTATAATACTGCAAGTCTGCAATATTAAAATACTTGTATAGGGGATCCCCGGGATCCCCCGAAGAGATCAAATCACAACCAGTATGCCACCTTCTTGGTATATTGTTTTTATTTTCACTGAGTTTTTTAAAATGAGCATTATTTCATCCTTTTTTTCTTTATGTTTGATTGGTATCTGCAATTTGTGTTAATTCTGTTCATACATATAATATAAATGAAAAACCCAGCTCTCTTAAAAAATATTTTAAGTTCTTTCTGGTGCTCCCTTTTAGAATTGGCCAACTAATATTTCTGTTCACCCAACTAATGTCAGGCAGAGTTAACTGAAAAAGTAATTTTTCATGAAAGGACATTTTCCTAGGATTTTAATTGTTCTTACTGTCAGATTTCTCGTTATTTCCAGCTTGAGTCTCCTTCTGACAAGTTTCCATTGCTTCTTGTCCTGTCCTCAGGTGCTATTGCTGCCGCCGCCTCCTCCTCCTCCAACAGCACCAGCACATTTGCTGCCCAGCGCTGCGGCTGAGGTGAAGCCGCCAAAGCTCCCGCTGGCGCCCCCGCAGCGTTGGGCGGATATCCGGCAGTGCTGTTGGAGGAGGAGGAGGTGTACCAGCCTGCCATCGCCGGCCACCGCTAGCCCCGCCGCTCTTCCCACCCCCTTCCAAGCCCCACAGTCCAGCGGATGGAGCAGAAGCAGCTCGGGGGCTTCGCTGCTGCTCCCCGCATTTGCTGCACGGGGATCCCTTGGAGAGGGGATTCCAGCCTGCCATCGCCAGCCACCGCTAGCCCCGCCGCTCTTCCCACCCCCTTCCAAGCCCCACAGTCCAGCGGATGGAGCAGCGAAGCCCCGGAGCTGCTTCTGCTCCGTCCGCTGGACTGTGGGGCTTGGAAGGGGGTGGGAAGAGCGGCAGGGCTAGCGGTGGCTGGCGATGGCAGGCTGGAATCCCCTCTCCAAGGGATCCCCGTGCAGAAAATGCGGGGAGCAGCAGCGAAGCCCCGGGGCTTCGCTGCTCCATCCGCTGGACTGTGGGGCTTGGAAGGGGGTGGGAAGAGCAGCAGGGCTAGCGGTGGCTGGCGATGGCAGGCTGGTTCGCCTCCTCCTCCTCCAACAGGCAACAGCACTGCCGGATCCAGTTGTAGACTCGAGTATAAGCCGAGGCGGCTTTTTTCAGCCCAAAAAGTGGGCTGAAAAACTCGGCTTATACTCGAGTATATACGGGTATGTGTGTGTGTATTTAGAGTTACAACCCCTGGTATGCCCAAACATGGGAGGAAGTCCACTGCTACTTCCTCACATGTTTGGGCATACCAGGGGTTGTAACTCTAAATACATACCTATCTCCCTGGCTCAGCTGATAAGGAGTAGAATCCTGTGGCTTAGTGGTTAACACATCTGCCTAAGATGCAATACAGCACAGGTTCTAATCCCAGTAGGGGTATGGCTAGCTGATGAGAACTAAATAGCTTGAAATAGATCTATACTAGTCTCCCTTTATTTATTTATCAGCACAAATATAACACTATATAACTATATAACTATATAACTATATAACTATATAACTATATAACTATATAACTATATAACTATATAACTATATAACTATATAACTATATAACTATATAACTATATAACTATATAACTATATAACTATATAACTATATAACTATATAACTATATAACTATATAGATAGATAGATAGATAGATAGATAGATAGATAGATAGATAGATAGATAGATAGATAGATAGATAGATAGTTTTGAGCCCAAAACCCAGCCTGAAACTGGAGAGTGAGACCTCGTCGAAACATTGCCAAGACAATCTCAATCTTACATGGGAAAAGACCCGAATACAACAAGACCAGCATACCTATACCCGTGAAACTCTACAAAAACTAACTTGTCCTAACTAACATACCCCAAAATGGCATGGCCACATTATTTACAGGGGCAGATGAACCATTCATCAATGGTAACGTACTCTTATTTGAATTGAATTTAGGTTTTATTGAGTACAATCTTACTGCTTCTGTGAACAAATTTAGTATCCTAAGTATCTCAAAATGATAAATGAACAAACGAAACAGTTTTGAATATATGTACATGTAACCAAAGGGCTGCATCAGCTAAATTTGAACTTGCTGTCATCCATCATTTTAATTTTCAAGACTAATTTCAAACTATCATCATGAATTTAGGCAGAGAGGATCTTACTTTATCTGAGTGTCAGATAAATAGAATCTCTTACCATTCAGAAGTGTCTCTGACTTTCAGTTTAAGACAAGATTGACAAGTTTGAAATAATAAGGTAGTATTTTCCATTGCCTTTTGGGATCCCTCCCCCCCCATCTAGCCTATCACCCTGTGATTCCCTGTCTTTCATCCATATAAGCAAACCCTTGCTTTGCTTTTTCAATATCAGCCAAGATTGACTTGATGCTGACACCTACTAGAAAAATAATAAAAAGGCTATTTGAATCCTTCTCACACTTTTAGGGTACATCAACACTTCCCTCTAAGAATAGCTCAAAGATGACTTGCTAATAATTTATTTAAAATACACATATGCAGTCTTCATTTCATCCTCAGCTTTTAGCCCAAGTCACTCTAACTTCAGGAATTTCTTATTCCAGTGTGGAGGTCCTATTTTTCATTTTCTCTCAAAAAAGATTTGCTGTTTGTATTGTAGAGCTGTGATGGAACAGATGACAAAGTAAATTTTAGATACTTCATGTAACATGCTGGCAGGAAGTCAGCAACTAATTAATATAAGGTAGACCTGCCATGTCGCCGAATGTGTGTCAATGTGTCACATGAAACATCTAGGAAGAGAGCCACCTTCTCCTAAATTGTTCCCACATCAGGTCAGTAGACATGTCAACAAGCTGTGAGGTAAGCATTTCTGGTAAAGCAAGAGAGGATAACCATGCCTAGGTCATAAGGAAGCCTCCACCCACAGTATACAATCCATGGAAAAGGGGACTGTTTATGTTCAATGTGTGCTGCGGGTGGCAGTGACATGCGGTGAGGTTTATGGCTGGTGAGGCACTGACACAGGGGTTTCAATTTTTTTTAGACTTGTGGACTTCAACTCCCAGAATTCCACAGCCAGGCATGGTCAGTTCCAATTTAAAGTGACAGCATTTGTTTTTCTCCTTTGTGAAAAAGTTTTTCTTTTTCTTCTCCCTCCCCCTCCTTCCTCTCTCTCTCCCTCCCTCCCCCCTCTCTCAAACAGACACACGCACACAGACAAGTTGGATCCCTCTCTCACTCACTCACTCTCAAACAAACACAAACACAGAAGTTAGATTGGATATATTTTCCAATGGCTTGAAAGCAGCTCCTCTACATATCCCCCCCCCCAATTCCCCTGCTGCCTTCCGATCCGAGCCTTTGATTGCAGGTGGAGCCACGTTGCCTTTTCAAACTTGTAATCAGTGAAGCTGGGCTTATATATTTTTATCCAGCTCTCTCTGTGTGTGTGTGTGTGTGTGTGGTGTGTGTGTGTGTGGTGTGTGTGTGTGTGTTGTGTGTGTGTGTTGTGTGTGTGTGTGTGTGTGTGTGTGTGTGTGTGTGTAAAGGCAACGTAGCTCTGCATGCAATCAAACTACACTTGGGGAGAGATCTACACTTGAGGATGACGTTTGAATTCCTCTCCCTCCCTCCGACCCACACGTACCTTTTCCAGCTGTTTCAGAGAGGATTTCAACTCTGCTCTTGCCTGCCATCATGAAAAGAAAAAAAAATTTAAAAGGAAAAAGGAAAGAGCTGAGGTCAGGCTGAGCTAGTTGCTGCCAGATGAGTCTGCTTAGTGCTTAACTGTTTAAAAAAGCCTCTAAAAAACTGCCCTATACAGGAGGAGGCGGGAGAACGACATTCCTCATCTATGTCAGGAATTTTTCGGCTTTTAACCCTTGCTTAACTCTGCTCGAGTGATCATAAAACACCAGACTAGATGAGACACATCGTTCTCCCACCTCCTCCTGTAGAGGGCACTTTTTTAGAGACTTTTTTAAACAGTTAAGCACTAACCAGTGTTATCCACTGTGATTCTAGCAACAACTAGCTCAGCTTTTTTCTTTTTACATTTTTTTTTCTTTTCATGATGACAGTGGTGAGGCTCTACCTCCCCTGCCTCCCCTGACTGCACATCCCTGGTGGGTGGGCTTCCCAATAAAGCAGAAAAGGAAAGCCTCCCTTCTCTGAAAATCAGGTTTTATTTTATTCGATTTGGATACTCCCTGACTTCAACCAACCACTTTAGTCATGTATCATAACTTGCCTAGGCCCCCAACTCTTTGCCAACCAATATTAAGGAAAATAATTGGTGGACTGTTGTCCCATCCCCCCCCCCCCCCGCAAAAAAAAAATCAGGAGAGAAATTCACCAATCACTGAACTTTAACTTGCCCTGCAGTCACTCATCAGTCATTAATGAGGCATAGTGGAAAGAGAGTATGTAGACTGAGCAAATTTATGCTGTAATGCTTTATGCTGCCTCATGGAAAGAAAGACAGTATATTAAATTGATGTCTGGATATGCCCTGAATCTAGTACTTTTTTCTTTCTTCTGCCACTTGCCAATGCTATTCATGCTTAGTCAACTGAGCATGCTGTATATATTCTCAAAACATCACCTAAAAATAGCACTTAGACAGAACTAGTTGCACTTTACACATTTTCTACTGAGGATATGGACCACATTTTATTGTTTTTTTTATTCTTTCAAAACCCAGTCTTTATTCATGATAATGATGAGGTACAAAAATTGCTTGGCTAAGAAAATGTACTTCATAATTCTCTGCCATGGCTCCCTGTCATTTTATTCCATTAATTTCTATTACATGGCAGGAGCAATAGATGAAATGTATTGCTCTAACCATGCAAAATAAATTAATGGAATAAAATGGTTGGAGCAATATGAAATAGTAATAATGCAAGTGTCATGCACATCATTGTTGCCTGGCTTATTTTCACAGTTGTGGTGTCATTTTTCTGAATGTAAATTTACATACAATATTAGTGGTGTACATGTGTGTTGAAGAGGATTCCTTACTTCCATTGCTAATTGCCAATAAAACAGAAAAAGCTGTCAGCAATTTCCTCCCATCAACAGCTGGGAGATGGTTTTCTGCATTTAGCAGCAATTTGCTTCAATTATGTGTATTAATCATATCCTGCTTCTGAAGATACTCTTTGAAAAAGGAAGATTTTTTGCAACATTCGGGATATAATTTTTCTCTCTTAATGAATATAGGAGAATATACTTTACTCTCTCTTAATGAATATAGGAAAATAAACTTCATTTTCCAATTTCCAGGACAGGTTTCTGAATAATGTAGCAGAAACTCACAAACACATCTCAAGATCTAGTGAACACATTTTCTGAGTAGGATAGTACCTTAAATCTGCTGACAAAAACAAGTATGTGTGTGTGCATTCATATTTTCAAACATAATAGGAATGAATTTTCCTGAGCATGTTCCATGGAGTTAACTTTTAAGTGATGGAGCTACCTGGGATGGGATGAATGCATTTAACCTAAATTAATTTGACACTATTCTCTCACTAAATTATGAAGTTACACAACTGTACAATTATTTTCAAATATTTCAACAACATAAACCACATTTTCAAATGATATATACTTGTAATAGATACAACTGAGAATTAACATTATTTTTCATTAATGTTTTCTTCAGAACATGGATAAGTGTATATTCAACATGTCCTCCTCCTTAGAGGAGAAATTTCTCAAATATGAGAGATGGTTTCTCCCTTTTATTATTATATATTAAATAATAAGCTAATCCTTGTTAGCTGCCCAGAATCATGTGATAAGAGAGTGGTCATAAAAATTGAATGAACAAATAACTAAATACATTTATAAGGGACAAGTTGGGATACATTAAAGCAAAGTGAAACCCATAGAAATAATGGCCTCTGATGGAACCATTCAAATTGCAAGGAAGATGCTTTACACCAAACATTCAGAAGAGTTTCCTAATAGTATGATTTGGTGATAGGCATCTATCGGTTCAGCAAATGACAAAATGTAAGTGGTGATGTCACAACATAACACAAAATCTATCCATTAAATCTGATGACAGTACCCAAGTACTAAAGGCCATCAATGCATATTATCTAGTTTTTCATTACTACCACCAATAGTGGACATGAATGAAAGACACCATTATGGGAGGTAAAGGATTGCCCTTCATCTGCATCCTGGATGGATGTCTTCTCAGGGAGACTGAAGCCATGGTTTTGCTGTCTTGCTGGAAAGTTGGATGAAATGTATTAATGGTTCCTTCCAATTTTATAATTCTATGAGGTTTATATAAGCAGGTTTGAGAGGACAGTGCCAAGCAAATATGAAAGTCTTTCAGTGTATCAGTAGTTCAGAAAAAGTGTTAAACAGTAAAAGACATACTTAATTAAATAATGGATAGCAGGAAAAAAAAAAAAAGGTGCATGAGGGAGAAAACTGGGATGGTACAATAACATAAATCCTCACAGCGTGACAGACATTTACTGAGGCATTTCATTTCCCCTCAGCCTAATAGGGTGTTATTGTCCATTATCTATTCTGTCAGCATTGGAGTTGATATTCAATGAAGGGCAGCTGTGCCTAGCTGCCATGCTTCAGCCATCTCCCTGTTGCCATGGAGACTCAGGTGCCGGTCTCCCAGGATCCCAGCTACTAGACAACGAAGTTGCAAGGAAAACCGTATAGAATGATGGGATATGTGTAGGGCGTGTCAATTTTTTCAACTTCAGGGATGCTCAAAAGTTGTGACATGCCTTGGGGATTGTAAAGATATTTTGGTTACCTTAATATAATTTGCATGTACTTGGTAACTACATAAATATAACTTTTTAACATTTTGTTTGTCATTTTCTATGCAAGGTCCTTCCCCTTGGAAAGAATAACAGTTTCATGAGGAAGGTCCAGAGGAGCTGACTCTTTCTGCAGGGTGAAATATAGTACACACCAGTATGGATCATGTAGTATCTACTGAGTCAGTCTGTGAATGAGACAGGAATTATCTAAATTTGACAAATAAAAAATAATAAATAAATAAATAAATAAATAAATAAATAAATAAATAAATAAATAGATCTACCCATGGAAAAACAGTTATTGCCTCACTAGCACTTTTTAAGGGGCAGAATAAATTTGCTTGGCACTGGAAGCAGTAGGACATCAGTAAGAGTTATTGGGCAGACAGAAACACACTCAAAAATTGTTTATTTTAAAACTTGATAAATTTCTTATAATGGACATTTGGAATATCCACAGATTCAAGTCAATGAACATCAGGATGAAATTATACATGCATAGTGAGATGAAACTCAGTACCTAGTTCCCCTTCAATGTGTACTCAAAAATGCTTTACTGTATGTGGAACTTCCGATACCCTTGCATCTAAAACATTCTCAGAAAATATACTTATCTCTTGCCTAAAGTGAGTCTAAAGCACTTTTTAAATGAAATGGGATTTTGGTGGCTGAGGCAGCAATTTTCAGTTTTATTCAGCCAAAATAATTTCCTTCCCTGCAAGGCCTGGTTGCCTCAGTATTGCTTCCTATCATTCTGCAAACTGGCACAAGAAAACAGGGTTTGTGAAAATAAGCACTATTCATAGTGCAACAGCCCAACTTCATATAAGCCAAATCATCACCTCTTTATAGAATTACCTCAAACTGTATGACCTATAATGGCGAACCCCCAGAGACATCTGATATAAACCCACAATGATATCACTGTGTAAATTACATATTTAAGAGCAATAGCACTTAGACTTATATACTGCTTCATAGTGCTTTTATTGCCCTCTCTAAGAGTTTTAGAGAGTCAGCCCCCAATAATCTGGGTCCTCATTTTACCTACCTCGGAAGGATGGAAGACTGAGTCAACTTTGAGCCAGTGAGATTTGAACTGTTGAATTGCAGCTAGTAGTCAGCAGAAGTAGCCTGCAGTACTGCACTCTAACCACTGTGCCACCTCGTCTCTTATGTTATTTGTATGATGATGTCACTTACATACCCAGATATACTCATGGTTATACTCATTACTTCAGACACTTTTCCCAATTCGTATTCAGACTTCTCTGAAGGAGAAGATATATGATTGGGGAGTGGAATTAAGTACTGGATGGCTAGGCCTCCTGCACAAATTCTGGTTTCTTAGTCATTGGAAGAAATTGCTGTCAAAGGGAGGATTAACATAGAAGTAGCTGTACTTAGTCTAAAGATGGGTATCACACAGATACACAACAACAGCCCAACTTCAAGGTCATTAGGCTCCATGCCAAGACTTCATAAATTTGTGGAAAGATAAAGGGGAAAAAATTGCAGGATTACCCTACTAACAATCGTCAACTGTATACTATCACTGACCATAGCCAATCTGCCACTTTGTATGTTTTTCTTATTTGCAATAAAAAATATTCTTATCTAGCATAACCACATATGTAAGTCTATTGCCAAGACAAACTGTAAAGCCACTCTAAGGCATGTAATGCCAGGAGATTAGTGAATTATTGTCAAGTCCTGGTTGGAAGGAAGCCTGAGCTTGTGAGTCATTATCATGCTGGCAAATGATGGTTATGTAAATTAGCCCCTGACTTTGAGGGAAATGCCAGTGGATTGATGATAGTGGTACTAATATCAGTCAACACACATCCTGAGGAAGGTACAAGGTATCTTACTTTAAAGGATAAAGGTACCTTTAAAAGTACCTTTATCCTTTAAAGAGTATAAATAGAAGGAATCATGTCTGTGAAGAATCATCCTGCTCATTTTTCTACAGACATAGGCCTTCTATGTTGTCCTTCCTTCAGTTTGGCACTTCATTCTTAATTTAGCACAGGGCACCTACTACATAGAGGGCTGGTTAGTTAATCAATTTTATGAAGGTATTAATTGCCTTTCCTTGATTCTGGATCTTTTAAAGGAAGACATGCTTTATCTTTTGGATATTTCCTTCCTTCTTCCTCCCTCCCTCCCTTCCTACCATTTCCAGCTATCAAAATGTTACTGATATTACATTTATATCACAGTTCATTGAATCTGAGGAGAAAGGAAAGTTTCAATGGCTTGAACATGTCTTTGCCTTCTCTGTGATTATTGAATCAAAATACATTATTTAAAATAGTGGAAAGAGAAATATAGAATCAAATGTGCAAATATTTACTTTATATAACTCGTTATGCCTTAATATGAAGAATTCTATCCAACATGTTTTAAAAATATTAACCCATCTATCAGAACTTGGACAGTGTCACTGAAACAAAAACTGGTTTATAAAGAGCCAGATCCTTAGAACCATGTAATTTAGTACTGTTGGCAGTAGCAGTCCTCCAGAGGCTTTTCAAGATTTATCTAGAGATTGCAGGGATTAAACCCTATGTGAAAAATAGGGTGATAGTCCATCACTATGCTACATAAATGGGATTTTTTTCTTGAATATTGTATTTGGTCTTTCAATTCAACAGTGTGCATTTTAGCAAACACACAAACCACTGGCAATTGATTTTCTAGTATTAGGGACCAAATGAGAGTTGTTTTGTCTCTCATTTCTGTACAGTATATGTATAACTCATCATTCAAGAATCTGTGAGTAAAGGCAAAGCCCATGAGATGGGGTTTAATTCTGTGATGTCAAGAACAAGCAAAGAAAAACATATTTCCTGTTACCAGATAATCTCCCTGCTGGCCGACATAATTTTTTCTCACTCCTTTTAGGACATTTTATTTTAACAGCTCTTTGTAAACAGCTCTGCTGAAATTCCTTATAAGCTATTATTTCTTCAACGTTACTCCACAATTGTGACCTTTTACATTATAGCAGTTATTTAAGGAAACAAATTGTTACATTTTGTCCATAAAATTTTACTCTTTTCATGCAATATGCAAGGTGCCTCCAGTCAGTAAAATTTCCAAATAAGTGAAAAACAAATGAGAAGGATTGGCTCATATACCTATCTTTTGCATACAGTATTTATGTGGAAACAAGTGCAATTGGTTCTTATTTTAGAAAAGGTACAGAAGATAGTTACATCAGAAATCTTAAATTAGGCAATTTAGTCACTGTTATATACAAATGTGCCCAATCCGTATCCTGAACTATGCTCATGAACTAATGTGGATGGAGACTCCAGAAATGATGAACAAGGATATCAATTGTAATTGGGATTAATGTAATAAATTAGTGTTAAAGATATTATTAAAAATTCAGGAAATGATTGGCTATAAAGAGAAAAATAAGAGACATGTTTATAACAAAGCAGTTAACTAATTCCACATGTGGGTGGTTAGTGCTAAAATAATATGGCTATCATTGAAAATGTTGGTCTGTTTCAGAATTTTTGCAAGATGAAAATTTGAACAAAATAATGTCCAAAATCTTTATTGTGAAACAAAACATGCAATCTGCCAAACAAAATCTAATAGATGGATAGCATTGCAAGCTGATATTTATTCTGAAGCATTTAATAAACGAAGTGTTAATTTGTAACACTACAGGGGAGCTTTGAAGTAAGCACTCCAGCAGAGAAAACAATTACTCTGACTTTTTGTGAGGGAGATAAATACATTTTGTCTTCTCTTTAACTCTTCCTCATTTCCTCCACCTCTCTCTTTCTTGAAACACAAATTCTCTGTCAATATTTTTCTGAAATTCTAGCATCTATTAAAAGTGTTATGGACACATCAGACAGATTCAAACTAGCCTTTTTTAAACTGATAAATTGCACTTTAAATCCCACAGAATCAGAAGATTAGAGGTTATGGGTAATAAATCTAGATAATTCACATGTGTTAGTATGAGTATGTTTTAGAATGTTTGTTAATAGAATTTCATACATACATATATAAGGCTGCATAATAGGAGGGTTTAAAATAAGGGAAATTTTTGTCTCATGAAGAATGTGATTCCATTCCTTTAGTCTCTTGGGACAATTCCAAACTGCTTTGCAGTTCTTTCAACAATAGAAAATTTAGTGTGATAACTGAGCTATTTTTCTTGCATGAAATTACTCCACGGGCGTGTTTGTTTGCTTCAAGAATACCGGAGAAAGTAATAATTTTGTTTCTTTGCATAACTGTATCATGCTGCCCAGTCATTCCAGGAAGTAAAATAAAGGGCAATTAGCAAAATGAAAAGCATAGCAGGAGACTGATACTTGATATCATACCTGTCATAGGCATCCACAGTGGAAAAGAAAGGGAGAGAAAAAAATGAAGCATATGTTGCAACACAACAATACAAGACTTGCATCCAACGTCGGGACATTTATCTTGCCATTTTCTTCATCACAGTGGTTTGTTCCAGAAGCCTATGGAAACTATATTTGCCACATTAGCACAATTCTTAATTTTAACAGTGTTAATAGTTGGATGATGAAGAGGCAGTTCGCACTTATTTTTATATAGCATTTGTATTCTTCCTTTTTATAAAATAAAGGAAGCTAATAATAATGAATATTCCTGCTGGTGCAATATAATGTAAAAAGTGGCTGACAAAAATGATGGATTAAAAGCACTAAGATACTGTATGCTTTGATTGATTGATTGATTGAATGATTGATTGATTGATGGATTATGTAGCATCAAGTTTATTTTCAACTCTTAATAACCACATAGATTTTTTCCATTCCCTAACCTAACTTCCCACAGATTGGTGACGGGTTCAAAATCACCAGCTGGCTTCGATCTTTAAGCAGATCTAAAATTCAGTTTTCCCAGTTTTAGTGTGCTATCTTTTAAATACTATGCAAATTGACTCCATGACTTTGGAAAAGTTTTGTTTGGCTTTTACCATGAAATAAATTAATGTAATAATTTTCTCATGTTAATCTTAGCTTCTTAGATGCTCCATGAAATGGGGGACATGTAGCATTGCTGAGACAGTGGGATCAAGGAAAACCCAGATCTTTGACATTAGTTCTGCCCATATTGAATCTCAGAAATTTCATCCAACCCAGTTCAAGAATCCCAGCAGTCAGTGTCATTGAAGATCAGATGTTCTCGGCGATGTTAGTTATGAACTCTGTTGTTTGTTGTCTAGCCAGAGACCAACAGCATGGCTGCTTCATTTTCCCCTTTCAACTTTTTATTAATACTGTTGATCAAAGTGCTGAATAAAGTGTCATTTCCCTTGCACACTTTAAAGTACTGGAAAACATCCAGATGCTACTGAGGTTTACCCTTTCCCTTGGCACTTGCTTTCTCAGCCTTTTTTTCTTTTCTTTTTTTAAATTAAAAACTCCAAATGGCTCATTTCAGAGGAATTTGAGTTCCACACACATCCCAGGTTTTTTTCCCCCTGTCATGAAGTTTAGATCCATGAATCCTTTCCAGAGGCAACTGGGCAGCCAGCCGAGTACAGCTGTGGGAGTTCCTAATTTTGCTGGAACCAAGCCCTGTCCTCCAGGGCATACATTCTCTCTAAGCCACAGGCTTGCAAGTAGCAGATAAAATGTGAAAGATCTTGTCCGGGTCTCTAAGGCATGGTAAAGAATGTATTAATCTTTTCTCTGCATCATTCTGCCTGCTAAAACATAATTATTCTTTCCTCTTACTGTGTTTCTAGACAACCATAATTAGGAACTTTGATAATAGATGCTCACATACTTCTTTGCACTCAGCATCATGTATGTAACTTGTGGAAGCAGAATGATATATCATGTTTCCATACATGTGATTTGAAATATTTTCTTCCTTAGTTTTTTTCCACTTTGAATGATTATAACATACAACAGAAGATGATGGTAAACCATGCTCATATTGCCAGGTAATGCATTGTTAGACAAAGATAAAACTAGAAAGTCCAGTTGCCTCCTGAAAAAAAGCACCTTTCAGACAACCATGACCTGGATGACTGAGAATCTCTACAGATTTTTAACTATACAATTTGGGATGAGCACCCTTGGAATGGTGTGGGAGTAGGAATGGATTTCCAGAGAAAAATTGCAGACTACAGGAACCAGGAGCATTACTCAGGTGACCCTGAGGACACAGATAAACCTCCAAATGCTTCAACAACCCTCTAAAAGGATGCAAATGACCAGCAGTCTGCAAGAAATATAAATCCTTCCATTCCCCACTGTCCTGTCAGAGCTGAAGAAGCTTCTTGGATGAGAAGCAAAACATCTTCAAATAAAAACCAAATCCCAATTGCCTCTTTGAAAAGCACAACCATGACCTGGGTGACTGAGAATCTCTACAGGCATTGTTAGACACTTCCTCTGGAATTGACACTTCCAAGTCTATATGAAATAATCAAAACTATAAACTTAGAGTGGTTATAATGTCATTCATATGCCATTAATCTAATTAACAAAATGTCACAAAAGACTGCCCTAAATAGAAACTGTCATACAGCTCCAGATTATTTATATAATTCAGAACTATGTATGGAAGTTCACTAGATACTCCTGTTATTTATATAATCCACCCAGTATTGTGAAACACAAAAATTGGTTCACAACATGCTTTCTGGCTTATTACAAGATGCACATGCCTTACAGAAAATGAATAAAGGAGGAAATTATTATGTAGTATAAATCAGAAAAATAGTGGCCAATGCCAACAATTAAGGGTTTTGGCAACATTAAAATGAGCAAAACAAGCAGAAATATTTATATGTCCAGTTTGTTTTAAAATGAGCCTGAAGATATTAGATTCTACATGGAGAAAGAGAGGGGGGGGGAGAGGGAGAGAGGGAGGGGGGAGAGGGAGACAGATTTCTAGAGCATCTGATAAAGTAAGTGTATGCATTTTAATAAAATGTGTTAGTTTCAAAAGGTGCTACTAGAGTCTTCCTGATTTTTTTAAACACATTCACATGCAGCCTAGTTTATTTTCAAGTCAGGGATATACTGTGATACCTCAGTGTGCTCCTTAAGATAGTTCTATCGAGTGTTTTATACAACTAAGTGGAATGTGCCCATTCTACATCCTGTACATTTATTTATATTGCCCAAATTAGTTTAAAATAAAAATTGAAAAAATTTAATCTGCTGTATTTATGAGCCGAGGTGGCGCAGTGGTTAGGGTGCAGTACTGCAGGCCACTTTAGCTGACTGTGATCTGCAGTTCAGCGGTTCAAATCTCACCGGTTCACGGTCGACTCAGCCTTCCATACTTTTGAGGTGGGTGAAATGAGGACCCAGACTGTGGGGGCAAGTTGCTGACTCAATTTGCTAAAAAATAATAATTTGTAAACCGCTTAGAGAGGGCTGAAAGCCCTATGAAGCGGTATATAAGTCTAATTAATAAATAAATAAATTAATAATAAATATAGAGGATCTAAAAATTACTCCATTATGTTTATATGGCATTTCTACATTTTATTATTCTATTTCAAAACAGAAATAATCTATATAGGTACATCAACGATTCATATCAATGCCCCTAGTTTTGAGGTTGAATAGATAACATAGCTTAATCATTTTTTTAAATAATTGCCATTCTATGTCGTAGTTCCCCAATTCGGGCAATGTGAATCATGGATATTTCCCTTAGTGTCCACATGCCAACTGAATTGGACTGTTAGAATAATAATACAGAAGAGAAGAAAAAGAACTGAAGACAACCACAAAATGCAATGACCTTGAAATAATGATTTAAATCACTAGTAAATCACTACTAAAAAGACTCCTGCTCTGATCCGCTGTTGACTCACTGACAGTCCCATTCACTTTAATGGGATGGCTGGTGAGGCGGCAGTGACACAACAAGGTAAGGGATGTGGCAGGCAACAGATGAGTGGATGCCGGCTAATAGGCACTGCTATAATGAATCTGAAATGACAGGTGCTCCTTAAATGTAAGGACTCATTCTTGCTGGTAATTAGAATCTTTAATATTATTTGGATACAAAACGAAGGTTTCCGACTTAGCTTGCAGACTTGAATTCATTGAATGAGTTTATCAAAAATGTATATATTGCAGAATATATAGCCTCATGCTACATAACTAAACTCAATTTAATGCTGAAAAACTAAATTATTAATGTATCTTAAGTGATTGATTTTTTTTACTCCAAAAGCATTTTATTAAAATAAATTTGATAAAAATATAAAAAAATCTGATTTAAATTTTTAAAAATCCAATTTAAATAAAAAAATCCAATTTAAATTTTAAAATGTCATCGATTTTTATCCACCCTGGGCAAAAGAAAGCAAAGATAGAACCATAGGGGCCTTGGGTGCAATCCTTAAACAACTGTGGCACCACTTGAACACTATCTGAATCAGAGGTGAGTTCCTACCAGTTCGGACCGATTCGACTGAGTAGGTAGTAACTGGGCTGCCCACGCATCAGAACTGGTTCTATTGGCAGTACCATAGGCAGTGCCATCTTGTTTTTTGCTTCTGTGCATGTGCAGAAGCAATTTTTTACTACTTCACATGCATGCATAGTGCGTATCAAGCATGTGTGCGCCCGAAGCACGTCCCTGAGCAAACAGGCAGTAAAAGAATCTGGAACCCACCCCTGAACTGAATTGATAAAATCATTATCAGTCAATTGCAAAAGGCAGCTTTACTTGGAACAGCTTTAACTTCTAACACCATCAAACAACATCTGCCTATCCCAGGTTTTCAATGAATGAATAAAAATCACAAATCCAGTCTAAACATCTGGCTGACCATGTGACCAAACATAATAAACCCAAAGATATGTTCCCATGTTGCAAAGGAAACTGTCAGCCTCAAGCATAATCTTTATTTTAATAATGCCTTTGAACAAAAAATCTTGAGGAATCTTTTAACTAAAGGCTACACATACTTAAGCTTAGCCATCTGTCTTTTTGAGTAGAAATATGGAAGTTTAAATATTGTATTTCTCTTGAAGATTATAAACATAGTGTAATGATACATTCCCCCAAATTATGTTTGCTTTTTTTTTTGCTTTTTTGATACTTTTTGTTCCATTTTATAAATTCATTTTTTTGTAAATCACAATATATATATATATTTAAAGTAAAATGTTTTGTGGTCCTATATAATGAGAGAAGGGAAGGGGATAGGTGACATTCTGGAACTGCATAATTCATTGTGTATAATAAGCAGTCTCACTTCATTTCTCTCAACATTCAAAGGGGTAAAAGAGGAAGTAAAGAAGTCAAAAACGCACTCTTGTCTTCTGGTAAACAGGTAATTTATAATTGATGAATCATCAGCATAGCTTTGAAAGGGTCCAACAAATTCTCACAACATTCCAAATGTATTCACTGGCCCAAGAAAGTTGGAGACTTTTGTTCTATCCCGTTTTGAAAATTGGTGTTCATTTTGTCCCAAACTGAGTTTTTTTTTTTAAGGTTCAGCTGCTATAATACATTCGGTTTTCCTAGAAACAGTGCATAGAATTGTAGTGTTTGTTTCCATTCCAGAGAAATGCCATCTCTTCCAGAACAGATATGAATTTCAAGAAGCATAACACAGACTAACTGCTCTATCAGCATATAATATGTCCAAACTAGGGTAGATTTTTGAATTCACCTGCACTAAATTATACACTAAAAATGCCTTTTGTATCCATGTTATTTTATACTCATGCCTACAGTTGTTTTACTTCCTAATAACAAAAAGGCATGTAGTATTTTGATCTTTAGAAAACTCGAGCAATGGAAGATATAGACGTGCTATCCAAGCTGATGGAAAAGGTATTTTGCTGGGGCTTTTCCCCCTGCCTCTACTTAAACTGTCCAGATCTTTGCAGGCATTTTTCAAAGGCCAGTATTTTGCTTTACATGGTGAAAAGGCTTAGGCAAACTGACAAACAACATCCTCAAGACTGCAACTCTATTTATACTGCATAACATTACCTCATCCCCAACCAATCAGAGCCTGCTGTGCTTCAAGACTACTCTCCTCACCTTGTGCTGTACCCCTGATTGGAACAGCCCATTGTTGAAACAAGCACAGGGGAATACAAAAAAAGAAAAGTACACAGCTCAACAATCACTCTTCGTTGGAGGCAGAAAGATAAAGGCACATAGTTGGACTAAAGCAGAAACAAGAAGGTTCATGCACATATTTCTTGTACTAGCTCTAAAAAGAAAAAGAAACCAAATAAAAATGTGAAGATTAGAGAGAAAATAAGTGCTCTTGTCTCCTAGCTCGGTCAGTCCAGCTTCACAGTTCCATCAAACTGAGGACAAGGTGACCTTCTGTCTCCAGAGAGACATCTCAGAAAAATGTCTGTAAGCTTCAATGTTAGCAGAAACATTTCTGACAGGTTTAGAGGAGAAGAGTCCAAGGCCCTTTCAGCAATGGTGAACACAATTAGGGAGGAGCAAGTGCAAAACAATAAGCAAATCAGTGGTGGGTTCCTATCAGTTCGGACCAGTTCAGCCAAACGAGTAGTAGTTTGGCGGCCTGGGTCGCTGGAACCAGCAGTGACGTGGGTCTGCCACGCCCCTGAACCGGTTCCCTGGGTGGTGCCACCAGTGGCGCCATCTTGTTTTTCTGTACACGCACAAAACAATTTTAACTGCACTGTTCATGTGCATGCAGCGCACATCAAGCACACACACCCAAAGGACGCACACAAGCAGTAGTGCCTGCCGAAACCCACCCCTGATGCAAATCAACTGTAAACTTGAAAACGTAAACTTGTTATCAAGCAGTCCAATTGCACCCTTCTATTTTGACAGCTCAGGAAGAAACTTAGCAAATATGCATATTCAATTTATTACTGGATTTTTCCTTAATGTGTTTGAGTTGGATAACGACTCTCCATTTGTTTCTTTAGTTCTTTTGCAGTCCAAAAAATTGAAACCATGCAACTAATTTTACCAATATACGTGTACCTAAGTGCACATGGCTGATGTTTCATTTTAATTTCACCAAGACATTTGGGAATCAAACTATATAATGTTATGACCCCAGCATAACAGCAGCTTCAGCTAAATGCCATCTTTGGAAAGGTCTGCACTCGACCTGGGTGCAGCACAGGAGTGGTATTCACTTACCTTTCCTACCGGTTTGCAAATGTGAGCGCACCTGTCACTTCCCTGCATGCACACAGCCTTCCCTAGATGCGCTTTTGATGGGGAAAGGGGGCCTAATTGGGATGCCGTAGAACTGGGGTGGGTGGAAGGAGCCACCCACGATTTCCGCTACCAGTTCGGGCAAACCAGTCCAAAACAGTAGAATACTACCACTGGTGCAGCAATGGGAAGATGGAGAATTCATTTATGGCAAAGGAGAGGAGAGAAAGGCAGGCGCAACCCCTTCCTTGTCCTTCACTTTCCCAACACAAATAGAGCAGCACAACTCACCATTAGCCTCATTTTAGAAGTGCATCAAAAGGAATCCCATAGAGACAATGGCTAGCAGTACCAAGATATGTAGATAAGATAAGTGACTATTTTGGAAGCTTCAATTGGAAGGGATTGGAAAAAAGCAAACTACCTAAATGTATTAATTTTGAAATTATGTTTTAGAATTGTATCATTAAAAACTCCGTTCCTCAGCTTTAATGCCTATGGGTTATATACTTAATCTGTGTTTGGAAGGAATATCTGTATCCACTAAATTTGTCTTATGCAAACTAATTGGAATTTAATTTGATTATTTTTGACAAGCACTTACTAACATTAACATATTTCTTTATAGGTGGAATATTTTTTAAAAAATTCTTAAGGGATTTCAATATTTGAACATGAGAGAAAGTGAAATTAATAGCTTTCTCTATTCACAGATGTACAAATGAATAAGTTTCATTTCAAATGAAACAAACAAAATGTTAAAAAGTTATGTTATTTATGTAGCTATTTACCAAGCACATCTAAATTATATTAAAGTAATCAAAATATCCTTACAATGTCCAAGGAATGTCACAACCTTTGAGCATCCCTACTGATGAACAATTAAATAATTTTGAAGAACATCATTGTTATTGAATCTAAAACACTGGAAAAGCTTTTTCCCCAAGTTTATATATGAGGATCGTCTGTATCAGTTCTTCTCAAAGCAAAACAGAAGATGCTTTTAAATTATTTTTTAAAAGGAAAAAAATCAAGACTGTGAACTTTCATAAAGTATTAAATATTACATCCATGCATAATGTACAATTGGTACACACATATTTTTATTTTTATTTAATCAACATTTATATTCTTATCATAATGAGAATAGTTAAAAGCATAAATTTAAAACAATTAAAATAAAAATACACAGTAATTTATCAATCGAGTATTTAAAGGACTGAGAAGAAGATAAAATGGCATGATAATAACAACTGTGCAGATAGTCTGCTGTAATATTAAAGGGAGGCTTAACTTTGATTTCATTTATTCATTTCTGGATGTGACTTGACTAAACATTGCAAAAAAATTAATAAAGGATGAGGAATGGAAAATAAACATGCAGCTATTTCAGGGATAGGATCCTATTGGTTTAACAACCAGTTTGCTGAGTGTGCACATTGCATACCGCAGCTTAGAAAAATCAAAATATCTTGAGAAGGGGTGGGTTGCTGCCAGCATTACTGCCGGTTCGGTGCCTGTTTGGTGCATGTGCAGTTGCCTATAAATAGGTCTGAACATTTGCCGAACATTAAAAATGTGGGGGCGGGGAAACCCATGCGGTGCCGACTGAGGAATTGGTTCGGAGGTATGGCAGGCTTGGGTCATTGCCAATTCTGGTGACCCAGGCCGGCATACCATTACCAGTACAGCCGAACCTGGCTGAACTGGTAGGAACCCGCCTCTCATCTTGAGACATGACATGTATAATCACTTCCCAAGTGCAGCCCCATAATTCCAAATAACCAGACTGGAAGTTATGGGAGTTGAGGGTTAATATATCCAGAAAGCGCACAAGGTGCTGGAGATTCCTCTGGTGTGAAATTAGCTGTGAAGTATGTTTAATTAAATATTTTAAAACTCTGATTAAAATCCTACAGTCTGTCTAACACTGTAGGAAACTTATCTTGACAACCTATGAAGTCAGAAATGCCTGATCTTGCTCATGGTTTGTTTCCTGTGAATTCACTTTCCTCTGATTTCTATATATAGAAGTTTAGAAGTTATAGCATATAACCAAATGTAGTGGGCCAAACCCGAATTATTTTATACACCTTTTTCAAAAATTATATTTGTTGTTTATCGTGCATGAAGCTCCACCCATGCAAATGGAGGGCACTTGAGTGGACGGTGTTTGCGCTCATAAGTGAAGCTCCATTCACACGAATGGAGCTTCACACATGAGCGCAAGAGTCTTCCGCTTGCAGAAGTGGAGCTTCGCACACATGTGCGTGCTTGCCCATCTCTCCTGTGGCACAGTTTTCAGGGATGGGGGACCCTTGTACTACTCCAAAATCTTTATTGCAGTTACTACTATAACTGCCAGGTACCACATATTCTGTACCTCTGCATTTGCCTCAATGTAGAACTTTGTCAGAGCATTTGCAACATGACTACTATTAGGAGACAACCCAGGAGCAAAACACAGCACACAGAGACTTAGACAATTAACAGTGGTTTATATACAAGACATATACAGAAACATATGTGGTAGCAAATACCTGACAAGCAATCATTGTCTTCTTAACTCTACATAGAGAACTTAGCAATGGATACCAGATACAAGGAGAGTGATACACAAAGAGAGAGAAATACCCCCTCTCCTGGCTGCTTTATAAACACCTCTTAAAGTGGTAAAGATTTGTGTGGACCCCTTCAGTCCTAAACTGGCTATAGCAATGCTGATTCATCTTCATTGCATCAGTCTTACATTTCATCAGCTTTACAGCTGTATCAGCCTTACATTGGCTGGTCAGCTTTAAATCATCATTACCCTGACAAACTTCACTTCTCTCACCATTGGATTTAGGTTCTTGCATATTTTGTGTTTTGGAGGCACGAGGGAAAGAAAAATGGAAGTCTAAAACTACGAAGAATTAAATTATTTGAGGAAGTGTTTGATGTTTATCAGATTTTGAAAAAAATAGTATATCACTTTTAGTATATGACTCTCAGAAGACTGAGGGTCATTTTTGTTAATATTTGGCAGTGTTGTTAGAATGAATTCAAGATGGAGCTATCAAGATAAAGCCTCATGCCTTTGAATTCAGAAACTGACTACGGTTGAATGAACCCCTTTTTCTGCCCTATTCCCTCAAGGCTTCTTTTTTCATCAACCTTTCAGAAGTAATATATGTAGAGCCTCCTTAATAACTACCCTGTTTAATGAGCATTCAAATTTACAGCAGCACTAAATTTATGAAATGCATGGTACCTCTTGTAACCAGGACCTATGACATGTAGGGTTTTATATAATTGTTATATTCTCTACCTTTATATTAGTTCTGTACAGTGGTGGGATTCAATTTTTTTTACTACCGGTTCTGTGGGCCTGGCTTGATGAACATGCCATAGCTTGTTGGGCGTGGCATGATAGGCATGGCAGGGGAAGGATACTGTGAAATTTCCATTCCCTCGTCACTCCAGGAGGAGGTTACTGCTAAATCCCTATTTCCTCCTGATCAGTTGGGACTTGGAAGGCAGAGAATAGATGGGGGCGAGGCCATTCAGGTGATATTTACCGATTCTTCGAACTACTCAAAATTTCCATTACCAGTTCTCCAGAACTGGTCAGACCCTACTGAATACCACCTCTGGTACCGTACAATCAGTAGCTTGAATCATACCAAGTAGCATATTGGCAACCATTGCAGTTCATGAAGCACAGGTATCATGTGGACATGCCTAGACAAGCCCACCTCACCTGTGCCATTGCATTGTGCGCGATTCTACATTCCTGAATAGTTTTCAAGGCTAGTGCCATTGCAATAGGTAAGCTGTGAGGTGACAAGAATGTCAGTGACTGCCTAGAGAGCCATCTGATTCAGGAAGAAATGCAAATGTGCTCTTGATTATACAATTGCAGTCATACCTGACCTTCATAGAGCACCAAGGCATAATTCATTTAGCTATAAATTAATGAATAAATCATGACTAAACTTGCAGAATATGTTACACTAAGCAATATGATATGATATACAAAGAACAACTGCCTGTTCAGACTTCATGGTAAACAAAAGCAAGCAAACTACATCATCTACTGAATCCAATTTCTATTTATTAGTTAGTATTTTGGCTTATATGCTGCTCAATCTCCAAAGATTCTAAATCTCAGAATCTCACACCTAAGCTAACAATTCTAAGTCTTAGCAATATTATAATTAAAATATAATAAATATAAATAAGATAACAATAACAAAAACTGTAATGTGTTACTATTTTGGCAAGCAGAATCTGCAAATGTTCCTAAATGCCTTTCTCAAGAATCATTTTTTCACAGTTCAAATCCATAGTGTATTGCAAATGCCTTAGTCTGATCGACCAGGGGTCTCCAACCTTGGCAACTTTATGACTGGTGGACTTCAACTTCCAGAATTCCTCAGCCAGTGCTGGCTGAGGAATTCTGAGAGTTGAAGTCCACCAGTCGTAAAATTGCCAAGGTTGAAGACCCCTGTGATGGACAATATGCTAAATCAACATCAAACAAGCCAAATTAAGGCACAATGTGTGAACCCATCCACTATATCAATTAGCTTGCTTTGGGCTGATTTGACAAATTGCACCAAGGAGAGAGAAATGAAAGAGATGAACTGTAGTCCACATCAGCTCTGTTCTTTTCCATATGAAATGAGCAAATCAGAAAATACTCCCAAATCATAATCAGTAACTCAAGGCAGCAGATTACAGACATGTTGGAAATAGCTCCAGCTCAAGAGCTCCAGAAATACATTTTTTAGATTAATTGAGCCATCTAACAGCTGCTTTTCTCTGAAGTTTCAAGATAGTGGATGCTTGCGGGCACAAGGCTGCCATTGTTTTATCTAGTCAAGCAAATAATTAGAGGTCTTGGGGCTGAAACAATCTCAACCTATTCTCAAACTATTATATGAACTGTTGCAGATAAAGATATTTGATGTCTGCTAACCTACACTCCTATTGCAACACTACCATTGCAGAAGAATAACATATTATCCGTGTTGGTTTTTATTTGTAATTCTGACAAGCCTCCACCGATACCAAGTATTTAGTAAATATGCAGTAGCCATAATGATATTGGAAAGAACTAGTGCCTTGAAATGTAGATTTGCCAGATGTTGTTCTTATATTACTCTGCGGAAGCCTCTAGTATTCTCCTCTGGCTACTATGGTACCAATAATAAAAGTCAGCAATAAAACCAAATGAATTCTTTGGGTTTACAAGGTATATTGTACTAAATATATTCACTGTTTATGCTTCATTTCCTAATACCCTTATTAGTTTCTATGCTTTAGGTAAAGCAGATCATTTGTACACTTCAAGGTTTTGTAAACAGGTATTTTAAGAATGGAAGTGTGTTGTGCTTCCCTTTATACTGAGAAAATGATTCATCCATTGTATTTGGCTCAAGCTTCTTTATGTTTTTCTGCATGCTCTCTCCATTTACTATGCAACTATGTAGAGAGTAATGGGTTGTGAAATGCAGTAGTACAGTGATCATTAACAGTTCTAGAAAACTGTTTATTCAGTTCCTAATTGTGCCTTCCAAATGTGTTTGACAACAGCTTGCATAAACTGTAGCCAATATGGGAGATGTGATCCAGTACATATGGAATAAACACAGGGCAGAGAAATCTGGTTGAATAGAATTTATAACTACAAACTGTTTAGAGTGTACACTTGCTTCAAATCAAAGACATTTGGTGATATCTATTATCTTGACAGATGGCTGGGGAGGAGCAGAAATATGCATTTGAAGTGTACTTTTCAAACTGCTATTGCTATTTAGCTGAGATAATGGAACTAACATCTTTTTAAGGAACTGAAGTATGAACAAGCAGTTTCAAGTGGCATAAGAGATGGGCAAATCTTTGACAACATGTGTTGGACTACAGCTCTCATCACCCTGACCATGTGGTTAAAAACCCAAGAACAGCAGGATGATGAAATGTTATATAATCCTGCTTCACAGAATTTAAACCGGATTGTCATTAGATAAGGATATTATTAATTAAATATGATCAACTAATTTATATATTTTTTCCATGATGGTGATAATGATGATCTGTATTCTTCCTTTCTGCCACAGGGCTCTACATCTACAACCAACTACCAGTAGTACAAGTAATGTAGTTTGTTGACTGCAGCTGATGCTCTTTACAAAAAACAAGATTGTCCCCATTTTCCTAATCCAAAGCTAAATCCTTTTTACATCAATGACAGAAAGAAAATGCAGGGGGGAAAAGCAAGCAAAACAGCCAGCTGTATCATACAATGCATAATTGAATATAGTTGAACAAGGCATAGATGATCTAGGGCAGTGGTCTCCAACCTTGGCAACTTTAAGACCTGTGGACTTCAACTCCCAGAGTTCCTCAGCCAGCTTTGCCAAGGTTGGAGACCACTGATCTAGGGAACTGATTACTACAAGCAGAGAAGTCCACCAAAGGGGGCAAGTGACAAAACATGAATCATTAATTATAGTTATAATCTCAGGGAAATTAATTTTAAGCAATCTTATTTATAATCTCCTGCTGGTTCCTGACAGTCCAGAGCAACATGAGATGTTCAACATAGCCAGAATTGCTAAGATCCCGATGTGACTAGCTGTTATTAGAGCAATCTTCCTTTCTAATTCTGTTGGACTTGGAGGGGTACTCTGAAGTCTGCCAGCAAGGAAATGCGGAAAGGGGGTCTTAGAATGCATCATCCCCCCCACACACACAAACATCCCAATTGCTATCGTCTATATCAATAAAAGCTCTAGTAGTACCTTCAGCTCATCGGAATAAGGAAAAAAGGGGATTTGGAGGGATCATGTTCTACTCTCCCCTTCCCACTGGAACAAAAAGTACTAGGTATTTATGTATTCCTACATCTGTGGTGCTTTATCAGAATATAAAGAACTGAACTTACCTCCCAATTTTCCAAAACATCTTTTAAAAGCTGAACTGAAAATACACCTCTGCAGCAATTATGGCCCACACAGTTATGCTGTAATAAATAACCAAACGCTGCCCACTCACTGAGCTTGCCACCAATAAAAATCTCATGGCTGATGTTGTCTTCACCTTGCAATAACATTTATCACATCTTGGGGCTCCATCAATCATATTAGACAATGCAACTGTACCTCCAAGACATCTTCAAAGTAGATGCTGCAAATTGACATTTAGCTGGGTAATTGTTACCATAGTTTCTCTGCTCCCGGCACCATTCCATATAAATTTAAAATGGAAAGATATTGACCATGCAGTGCCATACAGATCTAGCTTATCTTATGCGCTTAAATAGGGTTGACTCCCAGATAAGTAAATATAGGCTAAGCCTAAATAATACATAAATTGATATTTCATAATAGAAAAAAAAGGATGGAAGCTTTACTATTTTAAAAAAATATAAGACATTGATCTTTATTTTATATAAGAGTGGTGCGGTGGCCTAGAGGTGGAACTCTTGCCTCACAATCCGGAGGCTGTGAGTTCAATCCTAGGTAGAGGCAGATATTTCTCTCTCTGGGCACAATGACAATATATCTGCTGAACAAAACTCCGCATTGGCAACAGGAAGGGCATCTGGCCATTAAACACTCTGCTAACTCCATTCAGTAGCCCAGACTCTACCTCACAAGGGATTATAGAGTTGTTAAAAGACGATGATGAGGTTTATCTTTGTTTTATATATTAATTTTACCCAACTAGCAGAACTTACTCTACTGAAGATGGTTGCAGCATTTGGGGGGGAAATTTATACGTTGCAGTATCTGTCACTTGTTCACCTAGTTACTGAGTACATAGCACTAGGTTAGGCTCACTAGAAGCAAAAACAGAAATCATGATCTCCAAGTGAAATAGTTTGGTTCACCCAACATACAAAGCCAAAACCAACCAAAGAACACGTAATATAGTAATATGTGACATCTAATACATGTATGTTATAAAAAACAAAATTTTTAGTGTAAGAGTATAAGAGTATAAGATCCACTGTTTTTTGCTTCTCCCCCCCAGCTCCCAGCAGCACTCTATAAGCTTCCATAAGGCTATGCATGCAATTTTTTGATGAAAAAAGGGCCCGTTTTCATGAAAAAAGGGCCTTTTTTCACTTTTGCCCCTCCCCCAGGAGCACTGCAAGCCCCCCCCCAAAAAAAAAGCTATTCATGCCTTTTTTTAAAAACCACCCATTTTTGTGAAAAACAGACCGTTTTTGGGAGGTTTGCAGAGTGCAAAAACTTTTTTTTCCTTTTGGAAAGCTCTTTAACTGATTGAAGATAATTACATTGATCAAGTGCTGTGCGGGCAGAAACACCTACCAATCTACTGTATTTCTCTCCCTCTCCCCCCCTCTCTCTATATATATCCCTCTACCTACCTACCTACCTACCTACTGTATTTCCCTATCTCTCTCTCTCTCTTTCTCTCCCTCTCCCTTTATTTATCTACCTACCTACCTAACTACTCTCTCTCCCTACCTATCTACTGTATCTCTCTCTCTCTCTTTATCTACTTACCTACCTAACTACTCTCTCTCTCTCCCTACCTATCTACTGTATCTCTCTCTCTCTCTCTTTATCTACTTACCTACCTAAGTACTCTCTCTCTCTATCCCTACCTATCTACTGTATCTCTCTCTCTCTCTCTCTCTCTCTCTCTCTCTCTCTCTCTCTATCTATCTATCTATCTATCTATCTATCTATCTATCTATCTACTTACCTACCTACCTAACTACTCTCTCTCCCTACCTATCTATTGTATTACTCCCTCTCTCTCTTTCTATTTCTCTCTCTCTATCCTCTACCTACCTACCTAACTACTCTCTCTCTCCCTACCTATCTATTGTATTACTTTCTCTATCTCTATCCTCTACCTACCTACACTCTCTCTCTCTAAATTTCTCTCTCTCTCTCTCTCCCCTTATCTACCTACCTACCTATCTACCTACCTACCTACCTACCTACCCTCTCTCTCTACCTACCTAGTATATTTCTCTCTCTTTCTCTCCCTGTCTATCCCTATATCTACCTACCGACTTTTTTTTTCATTTGCCTCTTCAAAACCTTGGTGCGTCTTATACTCCAAAATAAACTGTATTTGTTTCCTAGTACGATTTGACTGCTTATTAGTAACCTATGACTATCGCTAAGTGTTATATCTTATGATTCTTGATGAATGTACTCTATTTTATTTTTATTTATGTACACTGAGAGTATTCCTTGTGTGTTCAATCACACTTGGCCAACAAAGAATTCTATTCTATTCTAAATCTCACAGAAAGATTATTTTAATTGAATCAGGAAGACAGCCAACACAACTCGTGGCAGACTGAGCTCCTGCTTCTACCCTTGACCATCTTGGATATTCCAGGATAAGATTAATTCAATCTCATCATGTTCTCAGGGCTGTTTGATGTTTGTTTACATAGCACAACACCCTTTTGTTCATATCTTCAAATAGCAATAAATGATAAATAATCAGTATGATTGCATAAATCAGATAATAAATTATGTATGCTATTGTGGTGTTACATCTTCTGGGATCCCATAATGTGATCTAACAGATAATACTCATGGTTTGCTTTTTAAAAGCTTTTATCAAATTTTGCAGCTACATTGAATTAGCGTCTTCACTTGAATCAATCACTTATTTTCACAAAAGCTCCTCCAAATTCATATTCCAGGCCACTAGACCATTTGGGGAGGAAGTGAAATCTAACTTGCTTACCAGAAACAGTAGCAATTCCAGAAAATGTACCCCAGTAAAGGAGAAGGAAATCAATGGCCTGCCTGGCACAGTGAACATGTCAGGCCCAAGTTGCCCTGCCTTCAGAGAGTAGTGAGAAGTTTAACTCAAATTAAGAAACGTGGCATTACAGAATTCCTTCCCAATAGAAAGCAGCCTGGGACTGTAGCAGCAAGATAAGCTGCAGGCCATGTACAAAGAATTGTATCCAAAGTGTACAAAAAAAAAAAAACTTGCTTGCAGCATTATCCAAAGGTATTGTACATTCCAAGAACACTATGGTTCGAGGAGAGATATGAGGAAAGACTAGGAACAGAAACACGGCAGGGAATAGCAATAGTAATAGCACCTAGACTTATATACCACTTCATAGTGCTTTACAGCCCTCTCTAAGCGGTTTAGAGAGTCAGCATATTGCCACCCAACAATCTGGGTTCTTGTTTTACCGACCTCAGAAGGATGGAAGGCTGAGTAAGCCTTGAGCCTGGTAAGATTTGATCTGCCAAACTGCTGGCACCGGTGATCAGCAGAAGTAGCTTGAAGTACTACTCTGCCACCGTGGAAAGAGTCCCAAATGAAAACCCAAGACTGTTTTCATTTGGTCAGTACCTTTTTCAGTTGCTCAGAAATATCCCTTCTGAATGGGAAAGGTTAGAAACTCTTGTTTTACACATTGATTCAATAGCAATGGGAGTCTTGTCAGCTCTGTGGCAGCCAATATCCCCAAAACAAGGCATGTCTTTTTAACAGACCAAATGGTACAACAATTTAAGCCAGAGATTTCCACCTATGGGCACCATCTTCGTCATGTTATTTCTACTTGGGTACAAAATTGATACCTTAAGCCTTTCAGAGATTTCAGATGGCCATGGTGCATTTTAAACCATCTTTGAATTTGCTCATTTTTTCTTGGGGTCTCATAAGGCTAAAGACATCACTTTTATCTTTTAAAACAAAGTATAACAAAACAATATAGGTCTGTCCATTTTTGCTACCAATCTCAAAACTGGTGGCTATAGTCCATGCAGGATGAAAAGCATACCTAGTTTAGGTCACTGATAAAGATTTGCATGATATAAAATGTGTATCATGCATCTGACTTCTTGGTTTCTATTTCTCCAAGAAAAACTGCAGTTATTTAATCTAGATTGAATTACGCACATTACGGACACAGAAAGCAAATCCTTCTACAAATTCCTTTTATTATCTGCAGGTGAGAGATACACTGATAAAACAGGGAAAAAAATAGGCCAAGTTCATCCGAATCCCTTTTTTATTTCTAGCAGGTGATACAGTAAAGGCTGTATCTGTTAGAAAGTTGCCCTATACGCATTCCTCTGAAATCACTGTAGTAAGAGCTACAGTACATACCAGCCAGTACACCCTGCTTTGTCATTTCTCTCCTGGATAAGCTGAGCAGAGGAGGAAGAAGACACACAGATAGAAAGATGAAGACAACTGGAAAGAGGAGCTGTTCTGCAAAGTTTAAGGAGTACTGTGTCTTAAGGTCACTTTCCTACATGATGCTCAGTGGTGGGTTTCTGTAAGTTTTACTACAGGTTCGCTCGTGCACGCGCGCAACGTTTCTGCACATGCACAGAAGCGTCAGGGCGGAGCCTCCCGCCGCCACCACTGTTGATTCGGCTGAACCAGGACGAATAGGGAGCCACCCACCTCTGATCATGTTATGCCATAATGTGGTTTGTGTCGTTTTGACTTAGTACACTGTATATGCTTTGCGCTAACTACTGTAATTTATTATGAGTTGTTCGTATCATGGTAAATTCACCATGATAAGAGCCATGGTAGTGCAGTGGTTAGAATGCAGTACAGCAGGCTACTTCTCTGACTGCTGGCTGCTGGCAGTTCGAGTCTCATCATCTCAAGGCTGACTCAGCTTTCCATCCCTCCGAGGTCAGTAAAATGAGTACCCAGATTATTGGGGGAATATGCTGACTTTGTAAAACTGCTTAGAGAGGGCTATAAAGCACTGTGAAACGGTATATAAGTCTAAATGCTACTGCTATGATGAGTTAGTCATTTTGCCTCATTGAAATGCAACTCTGCATATTTACATGATGATGTACCACTTGGAGGCAAAGTTCTCTGATGCCGTGAATCATTAAGATGAGGTCAATCTTGACTCCACTGGACATGGGACTTTGACCAAACTGCCTATCTGTGCATGAACAGTGTGTATGCAAAGTCACATTTGCCAGACAAAGATAAATACCATGGCTTCAGCTAGTTAGAAGTAGAGTTCTGGAGCATTTCACAAGAACCTTTGATCTGGGACAAAAGGGCCAATGGGCATTTTGTGGATTTTGTCCCAGTGACATTTGTTATATGTCCCCATCCAGTTCCACAGTTATGAATGAGGGGTACATTACCTTTCTTTTGAATGATTATCTTTGCCTCTTACTCACTTAGCAAAAGAAGAGAGTAAATAAGGTTGTAAGTACAAGCGTTACAGGGTTTGATTAAAACCTTCATTCTGGGAAATGGGGTTGTGTTTTATTTCTTAATTTCCATTTCACAGCAGCCCCAGCTAATGTGCCCTGTGGTGAGGACTAGAAGGATGTGGGAAACTGTAATACAGTAACATGTGGGGAGTCACAATTTGCCCACCACTGTATCGTCAAGCGTTTAAAGTTGCAAATATATGCAAACTGAATTTGACACATTTTCTTTCTTGTTTCACAATACATGTAACTCTGTTTTATTTTTACTCAGCCTTTTTATTTGTTATTTATAGTGTCACCAGAACAGGCTGCCAACCCTGTTTTGCCACCTAGCCCTATGATGCTGCCTTGTTTCCTCCTCAGGCTGTGATTTATGCAGCCTAATCCCACTATTTTCTATACTGAAAACACCTGCCAGATGCAAAACATAGAGAGGAGCAAAGAGAGCCATGAAAATGCATCATTATGTTGCCAGCTTCTTCTGTTACTGCAACAAAGGCTGACAGCTGCTTAGGATTCCTAGGGTGGAAAGATTCTAAATGCAGCCAGGAGTCCTTCTGTCCCATTACAGCAATAGTCAACTGAACCTGCCTGTAAACTCAGTCGAAGCATCTCTGCTCTTTTAGCAAGCATGAGGACAGTTGGTAAGGAAGGACCAAGGAGTGTGTTACGAGGGCTACAAGGGGAAGTTATTTCTTTATATATCTTTTTTCTTAATATATAAGGTTTTCATGCACTTTTTATTTTTTTAGTTTATATTTGTTTTTTTTATCTTTACAATTGTAAACTTTTATTTATTTATACTAAAAAATGAATAAATAAATTCCCCTCTCACCCTTATGGGTGCACTGCAAGTTTCTGGACAGAGAGGTCTAATGTCATTCCTCGGATCAACCAGAGTCATTCTCCGGGTTTAGGAGTCATAGCCTTAAGCCAGAGTGTCCCACTACTGCAACCACTTCAGCTTTTACTTTCCACATTCTCTCAAATTCCTCCTTCAGGTTCTGGTACTTCTCCAATTTTTTATACTCCTTCACCCTGATGTTGCTGTTACTTGGCATCGCTTCGTCTATTACCACCACTATCTTCTTTCCCTTTTTTACTGCTACAATGGCTGGTTGATTGGCCATTGCCTGCCTGTCTTTCTGGATCTGGAAATCCCACAAAACCTTAGTTTTTTAAAAAAAAATTCTTAACAATCTTTTGTGGGATGTCCCATCTAGACTTAGGAGGGTCTTGCCCCATGATGGCGAACATGTTGCCTGGCATGTGCAGTATTGTCCATTCCTCTTCCGGGTTTCTGGTGCATGTGCATGTGCGACGAACAGCTGGCCTTCGTACATGCAGCAGTGCCGGAAACTGGAAGAGCTGGTCTTCTGTTTTCCGGCATGAGCATGCGCACTGGCCAGCTGATTGTCACATGCACATGGATGCCATAAACCAAAAGACTAGCTGGCCAGTGCGCATGCACATGGCACAAAGCAGAAGTTCATTTTCCAGCACATGCATGCCCACTGGGAAGCTCCTCTTCCGGGTTGCGTCCCAGGTGAGCGCACATGTGCGTGAAGCATGCATGCTCTCCATGTTCAGCACTTGGTTTGCCATCACTGGTCTAGCCTCTCATCAGTGAAGATGCTCCTGAACACAACAAATGTCTGCTACTTGGTTGTGTCTTTAGTGTATACTGTTCCTGCCTGCATATAAAATTTTACAAATTTTACAAATGTATGTTACACCCCTGTCAATATGTGTCTCTGTGGCCTCTCTACCTAGCCTGCATCTCCTGTCCTGTCTAGTGTGGTAGTCCCTGCTTCTATGGATCTAGTGCTTACTGCTTGTTCTTGTGTTGCTATGATCAGTGCCTCAGTGGTGTCTTTTAATCCAGCTGTTTCCAGCCACTGAACTGGTAGGATTTCACAATATCTGCCACCTTAGCTGTCAGTTATGGTACATTCCATGCAGGGTCTTGTTTTGTCGTGGCATTTCCTCTGTTTGATCTTCCTCTCATGCCTGCTGCTGCCTCAGGCATTCTCTCAGCAGCTCATCTTTATATAGATATGATCCTGTTTTTCTGCCTTAATACAATAAAGAGCACTCCTGCATCCCCTGTTGTGCCTTCTTCCTGAAGGGTGTTCCTTGCAGCCAATTCATGGTCATATGTATCCTGGAGTATTTCTACTAAATCTAATCCAAACCATTCCTCAGTTCTCTTAGGCAGACCAGATAGATATTCAGTAAACTGAAGCAGAAGAATAACAGGGAAATGATTATCTGTTATACAAACAGCATCAGCAAGTCTGCAGCATTCCGTTGAGAACCACAATCAAACCTTGTAATTTATGACAGCAGTAGATGATACATACATGCAGAATTCTTCATATTCTATGGGTGACCTTCAGGTTATCAGATAGCAAGGTTAAAGCAAGAATGCAGCCTTGAAACTTTGAGGTTATGTATGAAATGATTGAAGTATCTGGATCTTCCCAGTCCTGCACTATGAAAATGTGGTGGCAAACCTCTACATGAAGGCAAAACAATTCTCATCAAAATTCATTAGTAAACGGAGGAAAATGTGCCTAATCCTGCTTAACCTTCATTTACCTTCCTAAAATAGTCCAAAGCATGAAAAATAAATTCAACCTGAAATTTTAGCCCTTTAACCTCATTATCATTATGCTATCAATCACTCTCCAATGACTCTCAGTCCACCCAAGGAGAATAAAATATAAAAATTCTGCTCCCCGAGATTTCTATGCACTTTTTTAAATTTGGCGGGGCTTTTTTTTAACTTTGTATTCGTTTTTTTATCTTTACAATTGTAAATTGCAAAAAAGTTGCCCAGTATTGGGCTAGAACTAATTGTACCAATTGTACTGAATACTGAGTAGATCATCCTGTATAGATGGGGAATAGTATTCTCCACAAACATTACCTAGCATTGCATCTCTCCCAGCAAAAGCCCAATGAATTCAATCTTTGGTGATTTTTTTTTTCAACAGGCACTGTCATATCTGGAAGGGTTCTCCATATTTGACTTTGATTCTCATCAATTCCAGGCTACGTATAGCCAGCGGCAAGAAAATGAAGATTTTTTTGTTCCAAATTCCTGGAAACATCTACCCCAGATTAGTGGTATCTTAGAATGCTATCTTGAAGGAACATGGTGGCTCAGAGGCTAAGACACTAAGCCTGTCGATCAGAAGATCGGCAGTTAAGCAGTTCAAATCCCTAGCACCACGTAACAGAGTAAATTCCCGTTACTTGTCCCAGCTTCTGCCAACCTAGCAGTTTGAAAGCATGTAAAAATGCAAGTAGAAAAAAAGGAAACACCTTTGGTGGGAAGGTAACAGCATTCCGTGTGCCTTTGGCATTTAGTCATGCCAGCTGCATGACCATGGAGATGTCTTCGGATAGTGCTGGCTCTTCGACTTTGAAACAGAGATGAGTACTGCCCCCTAGAGTCAGGAACAACTAGCACATATATGCAAGGGGAACCTTTACCTGTACCTTAGAATGGTTAGGGTTAGGGTTACCCTAACCCTAACCCTAACTATATACTACAATATCTGTTCTAATACTTTTTCCCAAATCCTTTGTCTTAGCCTAGCACTTTTGGTTCTACCTCGCTGTTGAGATGTTATATTAGTGACATCGCAACATTATGAAAAATGACCTCGAAAGTTCTACTTGACATTTGAGAGGCCGTCTGAGAGGAGAACACTAAACTATGATTTCATAAAGGTAAAATAGGATTTCATATGGTTTCGCTCAAATAATCTGAGAAGTCAAAGATGAAAGAAAATTAACATCACTGAAATTTAGCGACTATAGTTCCATGTCTAGAGAAACACCAGATGTGAAGTGTAATTACTTTTTTTTTAGACGCTGCTCATGTTTTGCAAACCAGGACTGACACTTGAACAAAGAGCCTTAAAAAAAAAGCAACCAGGAGCTAGACAAATAACAAGCAGTTTTGTTTTATTGCTGTTCTCTGTTCAGATACCCAGTTTATAAAGCAAAATGAACCAGAGAAATGGTGAAAATTAGATGTGATCTTGCTGAAGAGAAAGGAAAAAGTGTCAGGGTATTTATGCCAGCTTTCTGCTTTGGGGGATTATGCCTACCATAAAATAAATAGCTGTGCCAGGTATGTAACAATTGGTTTTGCCTACACAAACGTCAAATATTTTATTAAGATGACCAGGATATGAAACTTGAGGTCTGTCCAATCTGCAGAATTAGCCTAACACATGGTGCAGGAAACCAACTTTCAACAAGACCGGTAACAGGTTGAGATGAAAAAAAAAAAAAAGAATTTTCTTAGACTGTAGTTTAAACTGACATAAACTGCAATATCCAGAGAATAATCTTATCATTGAGATTTTTTCCAATTAAAATGTCTGTATAAAATTACAGAAGAGTTATCTGCACATTTGAGAAAAGTATAATGCATGCATGAGAAGCAAATATGTACCAGGTAGTCCTCACTTATGACCATAATTGAATCCAAAATTTCTGTTGGTAAGTGAGACATTTGTTAAGTGAGTTTTGCTGTATTTTACGATCTTTCCTGTCACAGTTGTTTAGTGAATCACTGCAGCTATTAAGTTAGTAACACAGTTGTTAAGTGACTCTGGCTTCCCCCTTGATTTTGCTTGTCAGAAGGTTGCAAAAGGTGATCGTATGACCCCAGGACACTGCAGCCATCAAAAATATGAGTCGGTTGCCAAACATCTGCATTTTGATCAGATGACCATGGGGAGGATCATAAGTCACTTTTATCAGTGCGGTTGTAAATTCAAGCGGTCAGTAAATGAACTGTTGTAAGTTGAGGACTATCTATAAACATTTTTGAGTAGAATTAATTTCACAATGTGAAAATGGGTGAGGGAGAAACCTGCTTGGAAAAAAAAAGTGAATGTATATAACAGGAAGAACATATATTTTGTCTATCTCTTCTGAGATCTGCTCTGAACTTCCATTCAGCCAGCTAGCTAAGGAATTTTGGGAATTGAAGTCCACACAGCTTAAAGTTGTCAAGACTGAAAATCACTGCCCTACATAATCTATCTTTAGGGCTGTATGGCATGCTTAATATGGCTTAATAAGTTGGTCCAGATTCAAATCTATCCTCAACAATGGATATTGGTTCCATGGAATTCAGTTTTGGAAAACAATCATTTAGACTATATTTATGATAAGCCTTATGTAACCTCCCTATCACAAGATCCATTACAAGACCCTCACTGATGACTGACACCTGACCCATCAAAATACCCATCACAAGACCCTCACTTGACACAACCACATCTGAAGCCCTTATAAATAGGAGAACACTGACATCCCCTAAACTCTGCTGAAGATGTTACCTAGTCTGGTAACGAAATGTTCATAACCAACCCACAAGCTCAGGCAATGAACCTTCACCGTCGTCCTACACCCAAGCTACAGATATTTTCCACTCTTGCAAAGTTTACAAACTGTTTGAAAACATTATACATGCATATATAGACATGACAACAACAAAATATCAGATTCTATGATTGAGATCAGGGGTGTCAAACTGGTGGCCCACAGCTAGATGCATCATGCATAGGCCATGCTCACCCCAGCTCTGCAAAGCAAAAAAATGCCACATCGAGTTTGACACCCATGATTTAGATAATATTTATATTGCAAATCAATTTGTCTTAATTAGGAATGTGCTTTATCTCATAAAATGGTTTATGCATGGGGGAAAACAATTATGACCCATCATCTCAGACAGGATGCAGTGATTAATAACAAGGCTATCCTGAACACAACATAGTTAAATCATAAGCTATAATTTCATACATAACCCCCAAACCTGGAAAATTATATATCATGACCTAAGGCAATATGTAAACCAATCCTAGTCAGAAATAATAGTTCAATGTTCCGGAAAGAGCCATGGTGGCATAGTGGTTAGAATGCAGTACTGTAGGCTACTTCTGCTGACTGCTGACTTTTGGCAGTTCGATTTTCACTGGCTCAAGGTTCACTCACCCTTCTATCCTTCTGAGGTCAGTAAAATGAGGACTCAGATTGTTGGGGATAATATGCAAACTCTGTAAACCACTTAGGGAGGGCTGTAAAGCACTATGAAGTGATATATAAGTGCTACTGCTGTTGCTATTAAACCATATATTATTTCTAAAACATAATCTTGTTTATTCTTAGAAATTTTGGGAAGTAAATGTAAATTAACCAATTTTGCTTCACTGCAATGGGTCTTATGAAAAACAAAAGCTTCTCTACAAAAGTATTAGCTCACTTCTTTTGTGCTTCCAGATCTATATAATTACTGTGACATTAAGACTTCACCTTCAACATGCACATTTGAGGTGCAGAACTTTCTTGATTGCTGATGTGTCTAATATGATTGAACCAGAAGATGGCAGTATTGCACTTTTAGAGAGCTCCAATCTCAACCTAAATGTATTTAACTGTATTTTTGCATCTCAGAATTTCTTTTTGTGTTCTTTCTATGGCAAATATGCAGATGATATAATATTATGACCATTTTTCACAGATGGGGAGTTCCTACATAGTAAAATGTATTTACCATATAGAACTAATCACTTATGAAATTGTGGCTAAAGTCAAATTAAATGACATTGGTCTCTAGGCTTGATAATGAAAATTGTATGGTTGATTCCTTAAACAAAACAAGAAATTAACAGTGTGGGTTCTCCCCACCCCCTAAATTAAACTGAACTAAACTGAAAGTAAAAGGCATTCGGACTATGTATGCACTGTGATCATTTAGAGTGGTGATCTCAAAAAGTATCTTAGTCCTTGGAGGTTCAGGGAATTGAGAGAGAAGGCTGTCCATAGCTAATTCTAGATAAATAAGAGATATTTAAATGTAAGGATTTCTACAAATTTGCATGAAAACAGTTGTAGCTTTTTCTGGGCAATATAATTACAGATTTAATGGCAGATAATATGTTTTGAATACAAAAGAGCCCAAATTCAATTCATTATAATTTCTCATCTTTTGTTCAAATCATCCCATGCTCATATAATTCCTAAATAAGCACACAAGACATTTTAGGTCAAATGGATGACTTATGCAAAAGAATTGCCTTTTGTCTTTTTTCTACCTTTTATTAGTTTTATTGTAATTCCTTTGGTGAGATCGTTGTGAGCCACCCAGAATCAGGCAACATGCAAGTTTCGTAATAAATAAACCACGATTTCAAGTAGACAAAATGATAGTAGGCTGTTCTTCCTTTTGCTGATATATACAGGTACCACACATGCAGGGGTTGCTTCGACTGAAAAGTAATCTATCAAAGAAATTCTGATGTAACCAGCCAGGAACCAAGTACAACGGGAATAAACACAATCTGATAAGGTTAAAATAGATTTCAGGAATCATATGGAGATGTTCTCAGTTAGGACAGGGAGTGCAGCTTCTTTTTCTTTTCCAATAACTTTTTGTTTTTGTCAGAAAGAATTCTCAGATGTCAATCCTCTCTAGTTGTAAGAATATCAACCATGCTTATAGCTAAATGAAGCTGGATTGGATCAGTTTTTAGTTAAATGCCATCTTTTTTCCATGTATTTAAATTACATCAACAAGTAACCTTAGTGTACCTATTTCTCCATTTGATTTCTTTAATTTAATTTAATACTTACCTAATATCCCCTCTAACCAATACAGATGATTACTGGCCAAGGGTAGTGTGTAAAGCTCATTGGAGGTGGGGGCTCAATAATCCTTCCAATTGAGCAGGGGAAAGTACTTCATTAAAATAATTCTGCTTTCCAATGCAGGGGCTTGTATTCTGCCTTTCGCATTAATGCATTTGTAATAGTTATTCCCCCACAGAAAATAAATTACTACTCGTAGTTTTATTGTATGTATGTTTGTTTGTTTTTTTAAAAGAACGCTACATATTTAAAATGCTGCTGCAAGAGTAAATATCACCTCTGGCATATTTGTCCTGGAAGAAAATAGTGTGATTTGGAATACCTAATTGAAATGTGCTAGAGGAGATAAGACTGGCTGCAGAGACTGACATTTAAAAGCAAGAGACACCAAACAAGACATGAAATATCACTGTTGCTGCCTCAAGCAGAAAGCCACTTTCACAAGACTGAAGCCTTTTTGCCCAGCAGCTCTCTCTGTGCCTGGGTGTTTTGACAGGCAAGGCCAGCAAATTAACCCTTTCCCTATCTCAGTGAAAAGGCTCGCTCTGGGAGAGCAAAGAACTGGTGGCTTCTCAGCTCAATCATGACAGGTCCCATCTCAGGAGTTTAAGTACATAAAGCAAAGCTTCACCATAAGAGCAAGACAAAAATAAAACCATTTATTTACCAAATGCACAAGCACCAAAGATGAGCCCAAACAGGTTTAACAAGACTTTCCAGAAGAGCTCCAGCTTCCTTTCTTTCTGATGCACTCAAGGATGGTGCCAGCGTGATGTCTACAGAAAAACTGTTTCAGAGGATTGGTGATGCCATGGAAAAACATCACCCCCTTGCTTCAATTTCCCTTATTTCCCAATGGTGCGGCACTGCCTTTAGTTTTACCTAAATAAGAGGGCTGATTCAGGCTGATGCTATGCTATAAGGGCTGTAGAGGTGAAAATTTGCTTTATAAATTGCATGCAGATGTTAATCAATACAAGTTATTCTCGCTTACTGTTCACTCGTTCAGCAATGGTTCAAAGTTGCAACAGCGCTAAATGAGTGGTACTTATGACCCATTTTCAAGTTTTGGCTGTCACAGCACCCTGGCACTCATGTGGTTGGGATTTGGACACTTGGGGCCTGGTTCACACTTATGGCAGGTGCAACATCCTACAGTCATAGGATTATCATTTACACCTTTTCCTGCCATTCTCTCAGAAGGAAAATCATTGGGGAAGCCAGAGGGGAAGGACACAAGTTGCTCTGGAAAGTCTCACCTGGCCTCCCTTCACTGCTGCCCTAGTGTACCATCCACCTGTGGCTTCCCTTTTCTCCTGCCACACCATCAACGCTGCTTTCCTGCACTTATTGCCCTAATGCACCCTCCACTCCATGGCACTCCTGTACTCACACACACAGCCTGTGCTAGATTTCCCAAGCTTTCCCCAGTTTCCCTGACCACCATCCAGCACTCTCCTGCTCCTTAACTAAGACGTCTGGTGGCTCAATGGTTAAGACGCTGAGCTTGTAGATCAGCGGTTCTAATCCCTAGCGCTGCGTAATGGAGTGAGCTCCCGTTACTTGTCCGAGCTTCTGCCAACCAGTTCAAAAGCATGTAAAAATGCAAGCAGAAAAAATAAGAACCACCTTTGGTGCAAAGGTAATAGAATTCCATGCTGGCCACATGACAACAGAGACATCTTCGGACAGCGCTGGCTCTTTGGCTTTGAAACGGATATGAACACCGCCCCCTAGAGTCAAGAACAACTAGCACATATGTGCAAGGGGAAGCTTTACATTTACTTAAGTTATACCACTACAAAAATTTTATTGAAATTTAAGTTGCTTTTGCTCAATTGCCTATTAAGTTCTCTTAAGGAGTGATGATGACTAACATCATTTTGTACAATATTCCTTCTTGATCGAAATTAGTTTGGAGCAATGAACCAGTGAGGGAAAAAATGCCTAAGGAGGAAGAGGAGGAGGAGGAGGAGGAAAAAGATTCATTTCATGTTCCAACCATGAGCCCGATCAATATAAAAACTATGTTTTATTGTTAACAATAAAAGAAGCAACGGTTGACACAGATGGACTCTGTCGCTTGACAAACTTTTACAGACTGGCAAACAGACTGGGCCTTGCTGCACAGCCAAGCAATTCTACTCTACCATATAATTAGCAACATTACACAGCTGTGCCTGCAAAAGAAATTAATGCAAAAAGAGGCATTTGTGGCCCTTGCTCATCCACCCATGACGCCGACTGAAGGGTTGCTACCAGCTCCTTCTTGCCATTATGAAACAAAGAGGGAACCTCTCTATTTCCATATGAGAGAACAGTTAGTGATGGAGGAAAGCACTGCATCCCTTCTCCAGGGCCAAACCAGTTGATTCATTTCAGGCTATCAGAAGCAGAACAGCCCTGAGCCTACTTGTAAAAAAAGCCAAATCAAAGCCCTTGACATTGATTTGAGGGAGGCAGTCATGTGGGTTCTGTTGACCTAACAGTAACTCTGTAGTTCCCCAAATTCTAACTCGGGAATTAAAGCAGAAAAACCAACACTACAGTCAATCTCTACTGACAGACAACTAGCTCCTTTCCAAGGAACCATGGCTAGCCTGAGCAATCCCAATTCAAAGTAAGAATGCAGAAGACAACATTGTTTTTCCCCCATCTTTGAATTATTATATATTTGTAATATTTTCCAACTGAGTTTTTAGTTGCTATGGATCGGTATGGTTCTGACAACCTCCATCTATTATTTCTACTGTTAGTCTCATGAAGCAATTTACAGCAACATCTAACTATTGCCACAATGATATAAAGCTTTTCTGCCTTGGTGACATCATTTCAAGATATGGATTATTTTCACTAATGATGATTTTTCTATTACAATGTCTGCCATACAGAACAGCTTTTTATTTATTTGTTTGTCAAACATGTACAAGGTAACAAATATAAGTGTGAACATAAATATGAACAAAGGAAGTAGATACAGATACAGAAAGAGCCGAGGTGGCGCAGTGGTTAAATGCAGCACTGCAGGCTACTTCAGCTGACTGCAGTTCTGCAGTTTGGCTGTTCAAATCTCACTGGCTCAGAGTTGACTCAGCCTTCCATCCTTCCGAGGTGGGTAAAATGAGGACCCGGATTGTTGTTGGGGGCAATATGCTGACTCTGTAAACCGCTTAGAGAGAGCTGAAAGCCTCATGAAGCGGTATATAAGTCTAACTGCTATTACTATTGCTATACAGATAAATGGGGACAGTAAGACAGGGATGGTAAGCACGCGGGTGCGCTTATGCACACCCCTTTACGGACCTCTTAAGAATGGGATGAGGTCCACAGTAGACAGTTGAAGGTTGAAGTTTTGAGGGTTTGAGGATATAAAAATGGAGTCAGGTAGAGCATTCAAGGTATTGACTACTCTGTTGGTTGTATGAAGTCGTATTTTCTGCAATCGAGTTTGGAGCGGTTTACCTTCAGTTTGTATCGATTGTTTGCCTGTGTATTATTGTGGTTGAAACTGAAGTACTCATTTACAGGTAGGACATTGTAGTGGACACTTTTGTGTACTATGCTTAGGTCCGACCACAGGTGGTGCAGTTCCAGATTGTCCAAGCCCAAAATTTCAAGCTTGGTGGTATAAGGTATTCTGTTGCAAGTAGAGGAGTGAAGTACTCTTCTCATGAAATATCTCTGGACCTGCTCAATTGTATTAATGTCCAATATACAGTGTGGGTTCCAGGCAGATGAGCCTATATTCGAGAATTGGTCTGGCAAAAGTTTTGTATGCCCTAGTTAACAATTCAATGTTACCAGAAAAGAAGGTTCACAAAATAAGGTTAAGAACTCTTAATGCCTTTCTTCCCCTTGAGATTCAGATGGGGCAAACTCTGCTAGCCTTCCAGAGAGCTATGAATAGCAGCAATAGCAGTAGACTTATATACCGCTTCATAGGCCTTTCAGGCCTCTCTAAGCAGTTTACAGAGAGTCAGCATATTGCCCCCAACAATCTGGGTCCTCATTTTACCCACCTCGGAAGGATGGAAGGCTGAGTCAACCCTGAGCCGGTGAGATTTGAACCGCTGACCTGCTGATCTAGCAGTAGCCTGCAGTGCTGCATTTAACCACTGCGCCACCTTGGCTTATTCATAAGCATTGGCATCAAAATGTCCGTTGAGTCCAGTATGCATGTTTCATGATATATTACTAGGTTATTGTGCTTCAAGCCTGGCATATTGTATTTTATCCTGTTACATTGTAAATATTCTGGATGCGAAATATGTTCTTATCAATAAGGATCCAACTGCTTGCTGAAAACCATCTTCCAACCTCCTCTATCACCAGTAATATCCCCCAGATGGCTCAGCCTGATTCCAGCAATGGATTGTGTGACATCAGAAAGGAACAAAGCAGCTGCTTTAAGTTTCGTGTTCCCCTCCTCTGCCAAAGCAAAGACAATGACCAAAAATGGACGATGATGAGGGCTCTCCATAAATGGATGTGGCAACTGTCACTATCAACTCAGAACAGCTTTTCACATCATTGAGCCTAATGCATGGGATCCTGTATGAATTGTGGTTGATAAAGGGCTTGGCATTCCTGCAGCATACATGATTTTCATGCATAAAATTACAGATTCTATCAGTGACAAGTCCTCATGCAAATGAGAAAGACCCTTGGCTGAAACCCTGGTGATCCACCATCGGTTGCTGTGGACAAACAAGATTTCCAAATATACTGAGTGGGACATTATGGCAATCCTTATTTTATAGCTACCTGCTGTCCGCAAGCATCAACAACTTCAGGTGGGGGCATATATCATTTTATTATCAGACCTTAACAAATTAATAAGCAAAGAAGCAGCCCCTTAGAAGTGCAGACAGCCCCAAGCGAGATGAAAACACCCTGATTTATATGTGTTGACACTGTGTCCCTCCTTCTTCTTTCCTTGGTGAATGTAGGTGTAAGCACTGTCAATTTTTCCCTTTCCTTCTTCAGCAGCTTCCAGAGCATCATCCCTATTTTTGGAACTGCTGATTGATGCTGACAGGAGGAGAGAGCAGTAGAAGGGAATTTACTACAAATCTCCCCTCCCTCACACCTTCTGATAATTTGATTGAAGCTTTTCACAGAGGCTGATGAGTCAGAGCCATGACAGCTTGCGAGGCTCTCTCAAAGGGGCGCTCATAGACTACATGCCTAAATGAAATTATATAGCAAAGTGTTAGATGGGGTGAGCCATGTGCCTCAGGCAACTCCTGCCTTTACAACATGACTAGTCAGCACACTGTCTCACTGCTCCTCTCCCCTACCTAGCTCCAATTTAGTTGTAAAGATTTGGAGTGCATATTAGCCAGTCAGGTCTCAAAGCAAATTAGAACTGATGTTTTTTCACTAGTGAGAAACAGCAGTCAAATTGGGCATGGAAATAAATAAAACAATGGCGCCCACACCTACTCTTTCCAGGTTTATGTCTGCCTCTGCTTACCTCCCTCTTCCTTCGATCACATGATAGGTCAGGAGTGGGCAACCTTTTTGTCTGAAATACTCACAAGAGAGGAATGATTGGTGAACATGACAGAATTTGCAGAAGTGGCAAAATTGACTTGCTTGGTTAAGGAAAGGACAACAACTACAATTGTTAGTGACTGGGACACCCTTTATTTTATTGAAAACAGAAAAACATGAACTTGGGATTTATGAGTTTAACAATTAGAAAGGGCAGAAAATGGAAAGAAGGGAGCCATGATATACTGTAACTATATAGAGCAGGGATCCCCCAACCCCCAGTCTGTGGCCCACTACAAGGCCGCAGCCCATTTAGAACTGGGCCACAGAAGTGGGGGGCGAGAGTGCATGCGTGCGTGCAGTTCCACCTCCATGCACAGCGGACAGGCAAGCACGCATGCAGCACCATTTGTGTGAGCGGCTTGCCTGGCGCTCATGTGGAACCATCTCATCTCCACCTCCTAGATAATTCACAGTGATCAAGCTCAGAAAAAGATGTCAACATATCTCAGCAAAAGCCCAGGCAAACTCTGCTTTATGTCAATCCCATAACAACCTATGTGACAAGTAATAAATTAACTCTTTGAAATGGTTGCTGTCTAGATTCTTGATAGATGTATTTGGGCTTTTTTTTTAGTTTTGGTTTCTTTTTTAAAGAGCCAAAGTTGAATCATTTTTGTCACAGTCTGCTTCATCTCTGCACTACTCCCCTCCCCCCTCTTTTTTTTTGCCTTCCTTCTAAGTTGAAAGTAGTCATCATTTGGCATTTGAAATACTATGTTGCATTGTCTTTCAGAAGTCCATAAAATTCCCTTAAAAAGTTTTTTTTTTCTATTCAGGAAAACATTATTCTCTTTACTACCACGTCTCCCTGGAGTGTTTGCAAGAACAGCCTGCTCCTTCAATTGTGGTTTCACTTATAAACTGCTGGTGGCATAGAGCATTCTGTTATAGGTATCATGTAGTACTTCAAAACAGCCCTGGATATTGAAAATGTCCCATGTATTAGGGATAGCTAAAAGGAGTTGGGGAGGAAATGTTTTAACCCCCATTTGCTCTCTTAAAACCTCAATAACAGGCAGAACCCCTATGGGCTGACTAGATGGAAATAAAACTTGGTTTTCTCCTAAATTGTATTAAATGACAATTTTATAAAAAAAAATGCTTGCTGCTATTATCTAAGTTTATAAACAATAGACATTCCCTGGTCAGTAATGATAAATAAGGATTGGTTTCCAGATGACCAACATGGGCAACCTTTGTGAAATTAAAGGGAAATTATTTTCTTCCATTACAAATATTAAATATACATTTTTCAAATGATGACCACAAATACAAAGGGGTGTGATGGCTCAGCAATTAAAGATACTGAGCTTCTCAGCTGGACAGCTGACAGCCCAGGTTCGAGACCAGAGCTCCACGCAACGGGGTGAATTCCCATTACTTGCCCCAGCTTCTGCCCACCTAAACAGTTCAAAAGTATGCAAATGAAAGTAGATTAATAGGTACCACTTTGGTGGGAAGGTAACAGCATTCTATGTGCCTTTGTCATATAGCCTTGCTGGCCACTTGACCATGGAAATTGTCTTTGGACAATGTTGGCTCCCTTGACCAAGAAGTGGAGATGAACACAATGCTGTTGAATCGGATACAACTAGCAGAGAAACCTTTACTTTTATCATTTGAAAAATTATGTCCTGACTTAAAAAAAAATCATTAGCACTAAAATGTAAACATACATAAAGAGGAAATGCGTGCGAGTTTTAGTCCCTACTTAAAATCCTGTAAAATATAAATTTTAAATGTCTAAATTTTACATGTGAATCACTATCGGGTCTCTGGAGAAGTCATTCCAGGTAAAAATGAAAATAAATTCTGGGGTAATTGGTAGTCAATAAATATCAAGGTGCAAGGAAGGGAGGAAAGGAAGCAGGGAGGGAAGGAAGGGACGGAGGGAGGGAGGGAAGCAGGGAGGGAGGGCAGGAAGGAAGGGAGGGAGGGAGGCCTTATTTGCATTCCTCTGCATCTCACATCCCTCAGGGAAAGTGGAGCTGCTTGTCATTCTTTTGTCCGTGTCATTTCTGCTGCATTGACTGTCCAGAATGATAAAACAGATGGATGTCCTGATTTTATAGGTCAAGAGCATAACAAAAAGTGAACAATGGTGGTGAACAAGGCAGAGACAAGAGGGAGAGAGCATACAAAGCTTAGGCCCTGAAGCCATCTTTTTGAGGGAACTGTTCAGCAGGGGAAAGGGAATAAAGGTATGCGTTTGTGGCTCCTGATAGCCTTTCAAACAGGGTGAATAACCCTTCCTTCTAGGATTGCAAGAGGCCAATAAAGTTCTTTTTGGCAGTCTCATGATGCTCGTTTGACATTATTTCTAAAAACCGATGCGTTATGGTACTTCTTTATTTAGAGAAAGAAAGAAATGACAGTTACCATGAATGCCAAGAAACAGGTTTAGCATAGTTTAAAGCTAAAATAATTTTTAAAATATTTACCTCCTCCTCCTAAATAAGCTCTCAGAGAAAAGTCCTGCGAATCAGAATTCTTTCCCATCTATAACAATCCCACCTAAAGTATGTCAGATAATTGTTTCATGCGAGACTCCTAATTTTTTTTAAAAAGTTCATATTGTTTCTAAGACCTACTATAACATTGCAAAATGGAGTGAAGCCTAGAGCCTTCAAAATCACCTCTGGCACATTTCTTGGCCACTTTATGAGAGGATATGCATGGAATGTATGGTAAGAGCATAACATTGGAATATCACAATTATAAAAATAAATAAATTCCATCTACCCCAAATTCAAGCCTGCCTACAAATTGGTGTGGTCCCGTTCACTTTTCAATCTTCAGCCTTTATTCTCCTGAATATATTTGAGGAAGGATGCTGAAAAGGTGATCTTCGCTTCAAAAGGCATTGGAGAATAGCACTGTATATTTATTAGATATGGAATTGTTTATCTATAGCTGTAGTCTTAATTGGGGAGTGCGGTGGCTCATAATGCTGGGCTAATTATTGGCAGGCTTGTGTTTGATACACAGTTGCTGCTGCAGAGCGGAATGGGCTTCTGTCACTCTCTCTAGCACCTGCCAATCTAGCAGTTGGAAAGTGGGTCACCGCAAGTAGATAAAAGGGTACCGCATAAGTGGGCAATTTAATGGGGATATAAAAGGAAGCACCAATGGCAACAACATTGTGACCATTCAATCCTTTCAATCTGGAAGTGTTTCGGTGCTGTCGATGTGATTGTGGTAGTAGCCTTAATTTTTTTTGAATGGCGGAATTAGATGTTTCATTTGTTACAAACTATTGAGAGTTTTTGATTGCAATGATCTAAAAAGTCCTATAAAGAAGTCAAGAAATATGATATCAACATTTTGAGGACCTATTTCCTGGACATGTGCACAAGCAGGCTATTTCACATGTTGATGGGTACAATCTTCCTAAAAGCATATCTTGACAGGGCACACTGGCCATCAATGGTACCTGCTTTTTGAAAGATATTCTTTTACCTATCTGCTAATGTGCCAGTGTACTGAAGTATACAATGGTAGTGCTTATCATTACAGGGAAATTACTGATTTATATCCAAAAGGTGTATGCCCTACATCATAAAAGTATTGTTTACTATAGTTCAGTTCTTTAAAATACAAATATGCACTTTTAATTGCTTCTTATTTCAAGGAAACCAAGTTAGTTAAGTAGAGGCATCTGGTAGTGCAAGATAATAAAAGAATTGATCAACTCATGATTACTAAACTCTGGAAAAATGTTCTTCCAACATGGCGTCCTCCACATATATTGGACCTCATTCTTCTCATTCTTTCAACTTTGTACAGGAGGCATTAGAAATTATGGGAGTTGAAAGTAAATGTAGAACTAAGCACAGATTAACAAAAATACTATATGAAACTCATAGTTAAAGAAGAGTGGATGATTTCTCTGAATTGCTTCAAGTGTAGGACAATTTTTCCAACTACATAAATGTCACATATTCCTTATGATATCATCTTTTGGGATTTAATGAACTACAAGAAAGATCACTGGAGAAATGCCTGCACAATGCAAGGTAGGATATTCACCGAGACACTTTACCATCTACACAATAAATGAGTGCAGGGCACCATAGCCTTAGGAGAACTTATCTTTTCCTTGGAAATTATTTTGAAAGCAAAATCTCTTATCAAATTAATGGAAAAAGGAGAAGAATAGAACAAGTAAATTTATCTTTCCAATGTTAAATTTAATAAATGTGGAGAAATTCAGGTTGGGGAAGGCTGCTTGAAAATGTCCTGATGAAAGGGGAAAGGGGCAGCACTGACAGATAAGCTGGTGTTTGACTAACAGTTATGTCAGTCCGCTGTTTCAGCTCTATGCCTGCTATTGTAGCAGCTTTTTCTGTTCCTTCTATATATTCTATCTTTGGAAATTGTGCTTCATTTTAATTCCTTAGTAAACCCATATTAACAATCTACAACGCTTTGGATTTGCACTCATTAATCAGTTCTTTCCTATTCTCTCCTGTTATGGCTATTGTTACAACTATTCAATTCCTTTGCAGACCCACTTAACCATAGAGGTCTATTGGCAACTCAATATTTTGTTATCCTGTTTTTATTTTGCCCACCCTCAAACCCCTTTTCTAAAATGAACTCCTTCCTATGTTATTGTTTCTCTCTTTTTTTTGAAAAAGAAAATGATGCACGCTGTTTAATAATAAATAACTTTTCTCAAAAGCAAAGGGATTAACCAAGGAAAAGAAAGCACTGTGTTATTGTTCAGTACATCCTAATCATATTCATAAGAGCCTCTAATTTACTTGCACCAGGGCATCCTTCAGTGGTAAATTACTTCACTTTCAGACTTTCTCCATTACAAAGTCTGTTTTCTCCTCAGTAGATAATATAGGCAATGCAGGACGTTGATGAAAATGTTTGCTGGGATAACCAACTGCCATCAAAAAGTATATATTAAAGCATGGCTCAGATTTCTTTGCAATAAAGGGCCTTCCTTCCTTCCTTCCTTCCTTCCTTCCTTCCTTCCTTCCTTCCTTCCTTCCTTCCTACCTTCTTTCCTTCCTTTTTAAAGGCTTATATAAATAAACAATATGAGTCTCTGGTGGAATATAATTCCAGAGCATACAACAGAGAAGAATCCCCTTCCACATGGCAGTGTTTTTAATCAATGGGGCACAGAACAAGCCAACTGTGCTATAACATATAGGACGGGTAGCAGTTATGGGAGAACAGAGGATCCTGCATATGATCATGATCTCTGCTATGAAAATGATTTTATAGGGGATCTTTCAATTCTAGCTGGAAGTCTACTGGTAATATTGCAGTTTATGCAGCAGAGGTGTTACATGGGCATACTTTGAAATGTAAGTAACAGTCTATGCGGCTGCATTCTGACCCAGCTGCTGCTGGTCTTTAAGAGATTATGTCTTCAAGAGTAGCCCCCTCTAAAGCAGCAGTACAGTGCATGACTGGCTCTCTAATGGGTTTCATGGTCTAAATATGGACATAATTGGCACACTAGGTGGATTTCAGCAAAGTTTTTCCTGGAGCTGTGACTCTAGGAGGACTCCTACCCAATTGTATGGGAGGAAAATGCAACCCTATTCAGAACTAAAGGTGGAACATCTGCAGGTCCAGATGCTCCAAACATCCCAGCTACTCATATTTGTCAAGGATAAGTTTGAGGCTTTTCCTGTCCATCCAACACCACCACCCCCCGCCCCGATTCTCCAGACATTGGGACAAAACAGTGATAGCATTACCTGATTGGCCTACACTCGAGATTCACAACTGATTATCACCAGCATATTGATGACACCTGACTGCAAATAAATAGATGACCTTCCCAGTCATCTGAAGAGGAGAAGTGATAGTAAATAGCTCATAGATATCCCATATGGCAAAAGATGCTCAATTACTTTTCAACTTCAGGATAATTGCACTTTGTATCTGGCAAAAGACCAACAAGTGTTCTATGACCTGGTCTAAAGCCTAAATCAAACGGGTCTAGATAATCTTTATTCTATAACTAGGGACATGGTGGCTCAGTGGCTAAGACGCTAAGCTTCTCAATCAGAAAGGTCGGCAGTTCAGCAGTTCAAATTCCTACTGCCGTGTAACAGAGTGAACTTCCGTTACTTGCCCCAGCTTTTGCCAACCTAGCAGTTCGAAAGTATGTAAAAATGCAAGTAGAAAAATAGGTATCACTTTGGTGGAAGGTAACTGTGTTCCGTATACTTTCGACGTTTAGTCATGCTGGCCACATGACCACAGAGACGTCTTCGGACAGTGCTGGCTCTTTGGCTTTGAAATGGAGATGAGTACCGCCCCCGAGGGTTGGGAACCACTAGCACATATGTGTGAGGGGAACCTTTACCTTTACCTTTATTCTATAACTAATAAAAAGTTTTTTGGAAGAACTCCATTTAACATGCTTCTGGAAGGCTACCAGGATTGGTGCAACTCTGGAAAAACGTTACACATTAGTGATTACAACAGAGAAGCTCTGCCACCTAGTATTGCAATCTGTTTTTACGATTACTCATTTTGGCTGGATCAAGGATCTTATCACTACCTTATTACTGAGTCATGTCATCAAAACAAATTAATTGACTACATGCAATTTGCATTCCACCTAGTCAGCTTGCAATACTAAAAAATAAAATATACAATGCATACAATAAAATAAAAAACAACAACCACATCATTCATTGTTGCTATCAACTGTTTACTTTTATATTCTGAACGATCTGCAAAAAAAGGGCATTTTTTTAGCCCTTTTCTAAATGACAAAAGTGTGGAAGCCATCCTTATCTGAGGAGACAAAATATTCCTGAAAAGCTGCTATTGAAAAAACTCACCTGATGTACCCTGGTCTCCTTGACCTATTGGAAGCAAGTAACTTATAGGACCTTCTTCCAATTAAATTGCAATGGTTAAAGCAGATAGTTCTGAATTTAACAAGGACCTAATCTATATAAAATGTTATAGATAACCATCTTGGTTTGCACCTGAAAGCCTACTGCAATTGCAGTACCTCCCACAAAAAGGTTAATGGTGTTAACCTGTTTAATATTAGTCACTAAGCAGGTAGGTTATTTCAAAGCAGCCCCAATGAATTGCAATAGTTTAACTTTTAGGAGATGACAAGGGCATGAGTCGCACTCTTCAACACCTCTTGGGCCAGGAAAAGTGCAAACTGACAGAACAGACAAAGGACAAGATTGTCCCAGCTATGACTTGTCACAATAGTCTAGTGGGAGCCACAATATAGGTGAATCTAAGATTACAAACTACTCATTCTAGCACAATGCTCATGTTCATCTGAATATGGCTATAATTCATAACTCACTGGAAAAAGCCAGATGAAGAAACTGGAAAATGGGTGTTGGTTTGGCAAAGATGGAAATTGGAATGAAACCATCATGTGCTACTCTGGAAAATTTAAACACCCTTAAATATTCTATTTTGGCTTATAACATTGATTGCACTTGTTGATGATCTCTGGTGGTATGGGGATGAGAGTGAGACAACTCTCTTGACTTTCCTTAATTTCTCAGTGGTTTTCAACACCATAACTCATGGTACTGAGTGGACTGACTAGGAGAATAGAATTAGGACAACATAGTGTTGACCTGTTCCTCCATGGCTGATTTCAGTTGGTGTTGATACTGGCAAGGTTAAGCTTGAAGCCCTACTTTATATGGCTTAATTCCTTCACCCCTTTTATATGGAGCTGTCTAGTGAAGTTCTCTCTTGACATGACATCAGATCTCATCAGTATACTGATTATTCCCAAGTATATATCTTGACCCTCACTTGTATGAGTTTCCCCTCATGATTTCCATATTTTGTGGATTGTAGACTTACCCACATTCACCCCTCATAGTATACATATTTGTTTGTTGGTTTACTTGCAACAGAGAAGCAATGGTGACAAAAATATGCTGCTTATACAAGAAGGCATTTGTATTTCTTAGTAATAGGCTTGTGGAAAAGTAAATTTGCAGAATCCTAAGATCTATGAGATCTTTTGCCAGGGACCATACTATTGTACCATAAATGGGTAAAAAAAATCAATTTAGGCTATCAATCTGGTGTTTTTTTAAATGTAATGATTAATAACAGCACGGAATACATATGATTCTTCTCCAGTTATTTAGAAAGAGTATCATTGCTTTTTGAGGGTATCCCTCTTGCTAAATGAAGTATGTTTACAAAATATACCTTCAGAAGGCTATTCATTTTTTAGATGTCTTATTGAGTTTGTGATCCACTGACAATAATAAATACTGCTGAGTCTCTAGTCTCCCATATATCTTGTGCTTGATATTTTGTCTAATTTATCTTTCTAACAGAACTGAAAAGAGCTTCTTAGCCTTATATAGGCATTTATTTATAATTCACATTTTTAAGGCCATCAATTCATCAGAGACTCTAAGCAGAATACAAAATTAAAAAGAAATTTGTAAAATAATCAGCATAAACAAAAAGAATACGAATAGTCCTTGCTTAATTACTGAGTCATTAAGTTATGTTGACTCAAAAAAGCTATTTACTACCTGTCCTTAAAAGTTATGATTGTCACACCCACCGACCCCTGACATCACTCAATTGCATTTTGGTTGCCTGGCAATTGGCTTGCATTTACAACTGCTTGCAGTATCCTGTGGGTCACATAACTACGACTTGCTTTTTTTTTGCCCGTTTCCAGTATTTTTTCTGGTTTCTGGCAAAAACTGTCAATTAGGGAGAATGGATTTGCTTAATTGCCATAATTTGTTTAATGACTGCACTGACTCACTTTATGATTATCGTGAAAAATGTTCGTAAAATCAAGTCAGGTCACATGGTGACCTGTTTAACAACTGTAATGATTTATGACCAAAATTCCAAGCCCAATTGAGGATTGTTAAGTGAGGACTAGCTGTATGCTCATCCTGGCAGAACAGACATCCATTAAAAACTACAAAAACCTCACTCATTGTCTCATAGTCTGAAGGAATAGCCTGGTTTTCAAGACACACTGAAAAGAAAGCAAAATCAGGGGCACTCAATTTTCTGGAGTGAGGTTATACTAGAGGGCCTCATATAACAAAGATGCATGATTCTTGGCCCTATCAAATAATGGGATTTGATCAAGCCATCTATCTCATCTTAGAGGGTCCATGGAAACAATGGGAGACATTAGAGTTCTCAAATAACTAAGACCTTATGTCCTGTAAGTGTTTGTAGGTAAAAAACTACTATTGCACTAGGAAATCTTCTGGTAACCATACAGTTTGCATAGCAAAGTTGTCCCACAACAGCTCATGATACTATGTGCACCATACCATGTATGTAATTCACACTGAAAGTTTAGGACAGGAGTGACTTCGAGAAGAGCTTCCTGATTCAGAAATGCTTCTGTGTGATAGTCTATTCTTTGAGCAGAAACTGAGAGCCTAAAAGGAGTGCAGAAATACCCCCAGTTTGCATATTAATTCAATCTGGGGAAGTATTTAGAACTAAATATGAAGAATCCCTGGTCCCAGATGGTCAATGAATCCACAATAACTCACTCACTGAGACTCTTCCCCAACTATTGGGGAAGTAAGTTGGGGATTAAGTGACATAGTTGTAATGCATGTAACCATGCCAATCTAAGATGGCAGTTACAAAACTTCCAATTGCCCAAATCTGGGGATACAAAGACCTGTGGATCTTTGATCTTTATTCATTTACATTAAATTCAAATTACATTATGAGAAATACTTATTTGGAAGACATAGAAATGTGAATTAAAATTGCTGAGAAAACCCTTAACAATCTCAGATATGCTGACAATATGATATTGAAGGTTGAAAATGAACAGGACTGAAGGAACCTCTTGCTAAAGGTTAAAGAAGATAATTCAAAAAATGTGCTGCTCAATATTAACAGAAACCTATGTTAAAGTCAAAAGGTAATGCCAACCAATGCAAATAAATGGCAAAGTTAAACTTGTAATAGACTTTGTCTTACTAGGGTCAAAAACTAACAAGTGAGTATAGCCATTAAATAAAGAAATACTTGGGGGAAATACCATGGGAGATAAGACACAATATTAAAGTGCACATAACACACAAGCCTTTATCTGCTGACCACAAGACAAATAAAAAAAAATTAAAAATGCACTTAGTGTTTGTAGAGCTACTTCTATTAAGGATCCTTTGTAGCATCATTGTAGTATTACAGTAACCAGTGGATAATAGCCCTTTCTGCAATCCAGTATTTAACTGTAGGATTCTCAGCCAACTTTCTGATTTCCTGAAATACCATACCATATCTTAAGAATTGATTGAGGGTTTTGCCACTCGCTTAACTCAATTTTAACACTTTTAATGTGAGGGCATACAGCCTGAAATTGATAAAACTTTCCAATTGCTCATCATATATGGCAGCTAGGCTTACTGCCCATAATAGCAGATACCATGACAACAATGTTTTTGGAGGGTACAAATTGATACTGCTAAGAGAATCTATAGTTAATGGACTGTTTCCCTGTGGAAACATATATCATTCCCCCTTGTAATAATAATAAAAAATAGCTACACTTCAACAATTCGCATACACATCTATTCTAACCATATAAATGCAGCTTCTAGCGCTAAATATACATTCTTCAGTTTAACTCTATAAAATAAAGATAGGATTGACATTAGTCCATTAGGAATTCTTAAATCACCATCTTAAACTATAATACAATTTTGGTACAACAATGCACATTTGTGCTAATTGAGATTTGGCTTCTATTTGGCCTGAATTCACAAATCACTAATAGAGCAAAGTAAGGGCTTTTTTTTTCAGTTTCAAGAATCTGAACTCAGTTACAACCTGAGCCAGTGGTGGTAGGTTAAGTTGTTGGACTAGGAATAAAGAGAGTTTTGTTCAAATGTACTGCCAACTTTGGCTAAGTCACTTTATTACTTCCCAAGTTAATATTGATAGTCTACTATATATGAAGCCTTGAATTCTGAGGCTAAGGCATAATATAAAGATAACAAATAAGAAAGGTATCTGAGACATACGGAAAATCAAAATTGGTATGTCTATGCATCTATTTATGTATATAAGTATGTGTATATGTCTGTGTCTGTGTGTATACATGGTGTATGTTTATATACACACACACACATACATACATACATACATACATACATACACACACACACAAATACATGACATAGTCATTATACCAATGGATGCAGAAACCATAGTTGCTCTTAATAAATGTTGGCACAACTGTGGAATCACATGACCAATGAATGTAATCAGTCTGGTAAGAGATTAATTTCTCATATTCTACTTTTCATTTTTTCAACATAAGCTTTTCATCAGATCAATCAAAAAGAATATGTTCAAATCCCAGAACAAGGGTCCAAATGTTACATAATGAAACATGGGACTTTTCTTTCTCCGCCAAAATATCTGCATCTGTCCAAATCCATAAGTAACCTTAGTTCCTTTATCCTAATAGCCTAAGATAGATGAAGCTTCATATAAATACCCATTCCTATTCCAATTCTCTTATTTGAGACAACACAATATGTACCAGACTCCTAAGAGCAGACAGACAGATAAGAGCACCTAGGGCTCCTTGATAATTGTTCTAAAAGTTTCTTTCCAATTAAATGATAAGCCAAAGATTTGGAGGAATTGATTCTCATTTCCTTAAATTATAGCCTTAATTTACTCATTAGACATAATTATTAAATTTACTTACAATGATTAGATAAACTCTAGTTATAAGAGATAAAGAAGGGCTTTTGAGATATTAAGTGTCTTTTCCCATAAGTAAGCTGAAATTTCAGGGAACCACACTTTCTTTGGTAGGAAATTGCATTCTTTAGAGAAAATGCATATTAAAAACAAACAGAGTACACACTGCCCATGATTGTAATAGGGCTGGATACATGGGTGAGATTCAGCAGATTCAGACAGGTCCGAATTTTACATATGGTTCACCAAACCGGTAGTTGGAAGGACTGGCTCGTCCCATCCACCCCTCCCCTCCCTTTCCAGGAGTCTCTATGTAGCCCATTCATCATGCTCATTCCTCATGCAGGGCCCACGTGGAGGCTCTGGGAGGGGAAAAAATGAGCCTCCCGGAAGTTCTGGAAGTCAGGAAATGGGTCTGTTTCTGGCCTCTGGAGGGCCTCCGAAGCCTGGGGAGGTCATTTTTGCCCTCCTGGAGTTTAAGGAAAGCCTCCAGAGCCTGGGAAGGGCGAAAATGCCCCTCAGCTATTGGTGCAGGAGGCCGAGTAGGCCTCACCCCATAGTCACGCCCACCCAGCAACTGGGCAAAGAACCGGTTGCTAATTTTTTTTCAATTTCACCCCTGGCTGGCTGGAAACAAAAAAAGCACACCCATGGAAACTGACCCAGGTCATTGGGAGAACAGTTTCCCAACCAATACAGAATTTCATTTCCAGTACTTTTGGAGGGCAACAAATTGAGAAAAATCAAGATGCATGTACAAGATCTCTACAGAAAGGTAGATGGATTTCTAAAGATATCTCATTTTCCTATACAGGAGGACAATGCATTTATCATGGCAAATAAAATAGCAGTACATACAAAGGCCCAAGTTTTATATTCCTTTACATCTCCCTCAGCACCATGATACTCAAATAAAAGTTTTTAATAAAAAGACCAGTAATCCAAAGAAACTAAACTTGACATATATCCTATTAAAATCTATTCTACTTAAGCACATTAAACTGCTTCAGGATGTTGCTCTTTGCACAGTATAAATAGTAATTGTCCTTTATAAATCAAACCACACAAGACACATGTAAGAAGGAAGGTTTCAAGGAGCCTTCCTAATGAGTTCCAACTGCTGACTGCAATAATTTTGCATAACAGCCTTCAATGCCTTGATTGCTATTTGTATACAAATGTGCAATAACATTTATCAGAGCTTACAGTAAAATGCAGGGAGGCAGAAGCGGTGATGATAGCCAAATGAATGGCCAATGAGGATAGGAAATTTGAGGTGCTCAGAAATATATTCGGTTATGAACAAGTAGAGTCAGTTTATGAAACTGAAAATTTTAAGAGTATTTTATTGAAAATATTGTTGATAAACAAAGCTAAGAAAGGATGTGGGGGGATTTTGGCCTTATTAAATATATGAAAGATACAGTAGCCAAGCACAATCACCAGAATGCTCATCGGTTGAACCTTTTTTTTAAAGAAACATGATGGTATTGTTAAGTGCCGAGAGACTTTTTTGAGCAAAAGTACATTGACCTTCTCTATGCGAGCTTCTGGGAAAAGAAGTTGCAAGTGTAAGCTTGCCACTATGTTCCTGCCATAGGCCATGATGCCACGACCCTTTTTCCCTGCAATCTTTCCAGGGTTCCTATTGATATATGGTAGGGAATGTTGCCAATGAAGATCGTGTGATCATGGCAGCATGATGGCAATGCTGATAAGCTGCAATATTGTGGCATTGAAACTTCAAGAACTTTCTAAAATTTCATTCCCCCAGGGGTAATGGGTCCTAGTATTTTGTAAGTTGATCCATTTTAGATTCCTTGATTGAAAAAGTTTTGCCCTATGATGCACCATTTCCTCCAGTTAAAAGTTTACAGAACTAGTGTTTTAGTAGTATATAGTTCAATCAGAAGAGAGGTCTTGGAGGTCTTCTAGTCCAGCATTCTGCTCAATCAGAAAACTCTACACCATTTCAGACAAGTGACTCTCCAGCCTTTTCTTGAAAGCCTCCAGTGATGAAGCACTCACAACTTCTGAAGGCAAAGGTGTTCCATTGGCTAATTGTCCTCACTGTTAGGAAGATTCTCCTTAATTTCAGGTTGCTTCTCTTATCCCAAATCAAATTTGACCTGAAGGAGCTTTACTTTTTGTGCTGAATATATAGATGCATAGAACACTCTAACACTCACTTTACAACCAGAGGGGAAAACACACTCGATGTTGTTTACACAAACATCCCGGGTGCATATCGGATGAAGCCCCTCCCCCACCTTTGCTACTCAGACCACATCTCTGTTATGCTAATTCCAGCATACAGACCACTCATCAGGCATTCAAGACCAGTTCGGAAGCAGGTGAGGACCTGGTCAGCAGGAGCCATCTCTGCTGTTCAGGATGGCTTTGAATGCACTGACTGGGACATGTTCAGGGAGTCTGCAACCAACAGTGACTCCATTGACTTGGAGGAGTACACATCATCAGTGTCCGGCTATATCAGCAAGTGCATTGATGATGTCACAGTCTCCAAGAAAATTATCTCACATCCCAACCAGAAGCCGTGGATAACTGGAGAGGTGCGTGCTCTACTGAAAACCCGAGATTCTGCATTCAGGGCAGGTGATAAAGCAGCCCTAAGAACAGCGAGAGTCAATCTGTCCCGGACCATCAGAGATGCAAAGCGTGAACTTGCCCAGAGCATCCACCAACACTTTATGAACAGTGGCAACACAAGGCATATTTGGCAGGGCATCCAAGCCATAGCTAATTACAGAAAATCACCATCTGCCTGTGAGAGTGATGGCTCACTTCCAGATGTGTTAAACAGCTTCTACGCCCATTTCTAAGCACAGAACGACGTGACAGCGAGGAAGACCACACCTCCTTCCAATGACCAGATACTTTGTCTCTCCAATACTGATGTGAGGAAAGCTCTAAGCAGAGTCAACCCACAGAAAGCTGCAGGACCAGACAATATTCCTGGCAGAGTGCTCAGAGGTTGTGCAGACCAAGTGGCAAATGTTTTCACTGACATCTTCAACATCTCTCTGAGTACCACTGTTGTCCCAAAGTGCTTCAAGACAACAGCCATCGTCCCCGTGCTGAAGAAACCATCAATGTCCTGCCTCAATTACTACCGTCCCGTTGCACTTACTCCCATCATCATGAAGTGCTTCGAGAGGCTCGTCATTAGGCATATAAAGACCCTGCTGCCCATAACATTGGATCCACTGCAGTTTGCATACTGCTCGAATCACTCCACTGATGATGCCATCTCCACTACACTGCATCTATCCCTCACTCACCTAGAAAACAAAGACTCATATGTACAAATGCTGTTCATAGACTTTAGTTCAGCATTCAACACTATTATTCCTCAACATCTGATTGGGAAGCTGACCCTGTTGGGCCTCCCTCTGTAATTGGATCCTGGACTTTTTGATTGGAAGATCTCAGACAGTCCGGATTGCGACACTTCTAACACCATCATACTGAGCACTGGAGCCCCTCAGGGTTGTGTGCTCAGTCCCTTGCTGTTCAACCTGCTGACACATGACTGTGTAGCAATGCACAGTTCAAATCACATCATAAAGTTAGCTGATGACACAACCGTGGTGGGTCTTATCAGCAAGAACGACAAGACAGCATACACAGAGGAGGTGGAGAAGTTAACGAACTGGTGTAAAGCCAACAATCTGTCTCTGAATGTAGACAAAACAAAAGAGATTGTTGACTTCAGGATGACACAACATGACCGCTCCCCACTGAAGATCAATGGCTCCTCTGTGGAGATCATAGAGAGCACCAAATTCCTTGTTGTTCACCTGGCGGAGAATCTCACCTGTTTCCTCAACACCGGTTCCATAACAAGGAAGGCCCAGCAGTGTCTTTACTTTCTTAGGAAACTGAGGAAGGCACAGCTTCCACCACACATCCTTACAATCTTCTACAGAGGGACCATTGAGAGCACCCTGAGCAGCTGCATCACCACCTGGTTTGGGAATTGCACCATGTTGGATCGCAAGACCTTACAGTGAATAGTGAGGACGGCAGAGAAGATCATCGGGGTTATTCTTCCCTCTGTCATGGACATATGCACTGCACGCTGCATTCGTAAAGCCAGAAACATTGTGGCTGACCACACACACACCCTCATACATGCTCTTTACTCTCCTACCATCTGGAAAAAGGTACAGAAGCATTCGGGCCCGCACAAACAGACTGTGTAACAGTTTCTTTCCACAAGCCATCAGACTCCTCAACACTCTTTAAGTTCTTAGATTTAGAGCTATATGTAGTTCTGTGTCCTGCTTTTTCTTTTTATCTATGCTGTCTGATGGAGCACCTTGGTCCTGGGGAAACGTTTCGTTTCGCTATGTACTGTACTGTATATTGTTGAAATGACAATAAAACCTCCTTGACTTGACTTGACTTGAACTTCACTCTAGGAGTGTCTTCACACATCATCCCAGCTATATCTTTTCTTGGTTTTATTTGTTGTCACCACTGTAGCTCTGTCCAAAACAAAAATGGTTGTTTAGGATTTTGTTTATTTTTCTTTCAAATATCACATTATCTTAATTCTGAATGGTCAATCATCCTCTTTCACAATGAACGGATGTTCAGTCAAACTCAGTTTAAAGAGTGATCCATTGAAATGGAAGTTGGGGTCCTGAAATGGATTATCACCCATTAGCTTCTTGACATAGACTGAGCAATTAATATGTCAGGGTTCCAAGTAACCCCTCCAACGAATAATTGACATAATTCTAAAGCCATTCCAGTGGGAATAATTTTATTGAAATTAGGGTAATCACTGCCAAATTTGCATCTATAAATATAAATATATACTTTACCTAAATGAATACATGTAAAATCCAAAGTATCTGTGGATGTTGGAGATATAGACAATAAATAATTTTACCATATGTGGTGGATGTGGTGGACATATAGTAACCATTGCAAGGATTGTCCTTGCGCAAAATTAGAAACAAAAAACTACACCACCACCACCCCAGATGGCATGGTAATTAGGAAGATACTTGAATGTGCTGAATTGGACAGTTAAAAGAAAGAGATGAGTCGGGTTTTTATAAAATTTGGAGTAGACTGTACAAGGGCTAGAAAATAGAAGCCAAAACAAGAAATAAAAGTTTTGAAAACTATTGAATATACTATGAAGAAAAATGTATATATGTAAATTTTGATTATATGCACTATACTACTATATTATAATATAACTATCACATTAACATTAGAATTGTTAAAAACTACAAGAAGGCAATAATTGAATAGTAAACCACAAAAGCAGAATATACATACTGATACAGAAAGCTGTAAAACTATATTATATTGTTATGTTGTTTTAACTATTTAAAAAAAAAGAATATATGCAAAATCCATCATTTGGAACACTCCTTCTCTGTTTTTCTAATGATGCATAAGTAGCCCCCCTATTTCAACACCAGGCTCTCTTTTGTTACATTCACTTAGGTTCTAGAAAGGGTCATGTTATGGCTTGTATGATTAATTATATTCTCAGCCCTTATTAAGTCTGCAGATTGGCAGTCCTGAAAGAAAGCAACAGAATCAGAAGGAAAAACACTCGGAGCAACAGGATCTATCTGTGCACCATAGTTTGTGACTGAGCAGCTGCTGTGTTGACTTTTCTGTCAAAACAGGATTATGTTAATGAATCTCTCTCTCTCCTCTCTTTCAACCTTCCAACTCTTGCATTTGGGAAATTGCAAAGTCTATGAGTGAACTGAATTGGTTCAATCAGTACAGAGAATGCAGGTCAGATTGAGGTGTAGTTGGCCCAGACCTACTTACTCCGCAGTAATCCTCAATGATTTCAAAGGGGTTTACATGTTTCGATGCCATATGTATGGGATTGCACTGTGAATATTTTTACTTAAACACATCTGCTGCTGTTTTCCCAGGGAGCTCTGTACAACATTTAAAAAAATTAGAATTTGTCTTCTAGCAGCCTTAACTAGTTTGAGAAAGTGACTGGGAATATGAGGGAGGTTTTCACCTCTTTTTAATTAGAACCATCAGATTTGAATTGAGTTTTAAAAATCTAGATGAGCATCTTCTGTCATGCTTAGCACCTTTTTTTGGTCTTTTCTTGATTTTATTGTAATCTCTTTATTTGATATTTTGAGTCAATGATTCAAGATGGAATGAAGCAATGAAATCGAATCCTGGGCAAAAAACTATAGAGAAGGTATACTTCATGGAAACTGATAGATAACATTGGAAGTCGGATGGCATACAAGTTTTAGATGATTGTTGTTATCACACTCATTGCATGATTCATTTAAAAGGCTCTGATTCACTTTCTCTTCTGAAATAATAATATCAAATCAGAGCTTTATTATAGTCAAAGACCACATAGAAATAATAATATACACCTGTAGGCATAAAGAGCAAGAGACATACTTGACTACTCTGCATGTGTTATGTGTAAACTCCCACTCTATTCTATGCCATTCTTACTAACCAATTTCAGTGCATACATGACGTACAATGACAATAAAGCTTATACTATATTTTACAGATGTAAATTTCCTTGCATCTTTCCCCTCCCCATAAAGTACGCAGGCTCCTAGAGTTTATATTTGCATACAGGTCCTAGCCATTCCTAGAAATTTTGGCATGCTTAAATCCAGATAGTTTTAGGCGTCACACCAACAATTGCTTAAACCTAGCAGAACAACAGAAGGTTGGTAAGCTGGAGATCTGATGTCACCCTCTCCCCCCCACAAAAAAAGCACTCAGTAAACTTTGACATAGATCATTGCCTTGGCACATATCATCTTACTCCCATGTCATTTTTAAGAGGGTTAGGTTTACTGCAGTTTCTCAAGGGTGCTATACAACCATTCAAACCAATGCCATTGCCAAAGAACTTGCAGATAAAATTAGGCTTTAAATCTAAATATTGCCATAATCATCACTGGCACTGATATTATTCTTGCTATTTTTTCTTCTTCTTCTTCTTCTTCTTCTTCTTCTTCTTCTTCTTCTTCTTCTTCTTCTTCTTCTTCTTCTTCTTCTTCTTCTTCTTCTTCTTCTTCTTCTCCCCCTCCTCTCCCTTCATCATCACCATATATACATATACATATACATATACATATACATATACATATACGATATACGATATACGATATACGATATACGATATACGGTATATATTATTGGTATCATCATCCAGGAAGAAAATGATCTGCTATCATCAATATATCCAGAGGGTCCCTCTTTGAAGTGAAGGGGGAAAAACAGCTTGTTGGTAAAGGGACAAATAAAAAAGCCCAGATATCTTGTTTTCAAGAGAGAGAGACAAATAGAAAAATCAGATAAAAGCCCAACAGAACAGATGCTCTGAGAAGATTAGAAGCATACAGATTAGTGGCCCTATTGCAAAAAAATTAAAATAATCATCACCATTAGCTGCAGCTTTGAGCTTCTAGAATAATCAGACATAAGAACTGTTGTCCCACTCTCTCAATGTCTTTACTCCAAGTACTTAATTTTTCATGTTCCTAATGGTACTCCTTGTTTTCCACTACACTTGTTTTAGAAAGATCAGTTGAAGGATTTGCAACTACAAAGCAGGATTGGCTTTGAGGCTAATTCACACATTTTAACAAAAATGTTGTTAAAGGTCTCAGTATTTCTAGGTCTTCCTTGGTTGGTGTCTCTATAAAATTTGTCCTCAGGTGAAAGGAAGATGTAGTCATTGATTTCTAGCAGTGATAACTTTATCTGAAATCCATGATTGTATCTTCCCATATTTTCCACAAAGCTGCTAAGAAAATGGGTAGCACATACCATACATTTTCTAAGTATATATTTATACAAATTATAATCCATTCAGAATTTAAGTTCTGACCTTGTGGTTAGGAATCTCTAGAAAAATAAATGAATAAATTTATCCAAATAGGCAAAATAATACAGATTACTGAATAAATATACAAACTTCAATGAAACAATGGGGGGGGGGACTCCACAGAGAGTTCAAACACAATTAATTCTAGATACTGTTTTAACTTCTATAAAACAGTCAAAATTTGTGACTTAACATTCATACTTAGTTGAGTGACTTATCAGTAACTTAAGAGCATGTTTAACTCACCTGCTAGTGATCAAATTTCATTTCATATTTACAGCTAGCACTCTTGTTTGCAATTGTGATCTGCCAAATTTTCTGAAGCTATTCTGTTCAATATAATGTTTTACAGCAGTCCGATTTCTGACCACCAGCTTTCCCATTTTTATCAAATTAATTATTTCTTAAAACACTAGGTAGATAGATAGATATAGATGGATGGATGGATGGATGGATGGACGGACGGACGGACGGACGGACAGACAGACAGACAGACAGACAGACAGATAGACAGACAGACAGATAGATCAAACTATATACTAAGTCTGCATTACTATTACTATTAAACTTCTCATCGTTCCTATCAGCATCTCCTCCCACTTATGACTGTATGGCTGTAATTTTTTTGTTTGTATCCTTATGATTTAAATTTATTGTTTTCTAGTATAATTTTATTGCTTATTTGTACCCTATGACTATCATTAAGTGTTGTACCTTATGATTCATGACAAATGTATCCTTTCTTTTATGTACACTAAGTATATGCACCAAAGACAAATTCCTTGTATACACAAACACTTGGCCAATAAAGAATTCTCTTCTATTCTATTCTAGATAGGCAAACAGGCAGGCAAGCTACAAGATATGAATTAACAACTTTGTATATTTAATCAGTTGCAAATAAATCGGATAATTTGATTAGTCTTTTATTTGTATAAAATGATTAATGTCTTGGCTCTAAAATTCATATATAATACATCATTCTCTATACATGATCAACTTGAATTTCACTGAATATGGTATATAAGTCTCAATTCTGAAGCTGTTGAAATACTGAGCTAATTATCTGAAACTTTCAGCTTCAAATGACACTTCAGAATCACTTTTCAATAAGGAAGGTTGCGGTACATCAGGTATGCTTAGCTAAATCTTGAAATGACCTTCTCACAAGACTACTATTAATTTTAACTGGCTTCTATGAACCTGGAAGCTGCTCAATCCATGTTTCCCGATAGAATACAACCAGGTTTTCAGGAGCTTTCCTTATCCAGGCAATCTTGCATGTAGGATACAGGCAGTCCACCTCATAAATACTAAGCCTAGTTCACAGCATCCATCCTAGATTATTTGCAAAGAAAAGTTATGGTGAAGCCAAGGAGTGAAATCTAAGCATAGCGCTCAAAAACAAAAAAAGGAAATTTGTCAGATCAATAAGGGCATGTCCACAACAATTATAAATTTAATTATAAATCTCCCTTGTACTGAAAGTTATATATCATATCCATTAGAAAAATGAAATTAGTCTCTCAGTGCTGTATAATCCATTTTACATGTGGAAACAAACAATCAAAATCTGTGGCAAAAATTCCACAATTGGATTACATCACATGGATTAATACAGGGGTACTATTTAAATTAGGTGACAACAGGTCCTAATATTAGTCAAGGGAGAGGTTTATGTTGGAGATGGGTCTTCCCCCTTTTTGAGTTTGGTGATATATTATAGTTTTAAAAACATCATTATTATTGTAGAAGAGCCAGTTTGTAGGGTGGTTAAGGCATCAGGCTAAAAACTACAGGAGATTGTAACTTGTAGTCCTGCCTAAGGCACAAAGCCACCTGGGTGACAATGGGCCAGTCATTTCATCTTAGCCATAGAAAGAAGAAGGTAATGACAAACCACTTTCAAGAAAATCTTTGCCAAGAAAACTGCAACAACTAGATCAGCCATTTGCAGGTCAAAGACTGACTTTTAGGCACATTCGCCCACACATACACCTGCACACACATTATAGAATATCTCTAGCTCAGAGTTAACCTGTGAAGTTCTTGGTTACTGAGTGTGGTTGTTTACTTGCAGACATTTCATGACCTAACCCTGTAACATTATCAGTACAAGCGAGTGGGAGTTTTGCTACCTGTTCATATCAGTAATGGTATCCTATTATCTCCACTACCAGTTCGATAGCAGGAGCGCATGTGCAGAAGGTCTGTGATGACATCTGGGTGGGTGGGTGGAGCCTCACAACAACACCACTACTGCGAAACGGCAGCATAGCAACCTTTGGTTGATATGCAATAGCTTGCTTGCCAGTTTTGGTGTGGATGTGGTTTCCTCGTTGGTTTCTCAATTATATAGTTTTCTGCATGATTGTTTCCTCTGGTGCTGATTTCTGCTGATCTGAATAAGGGTTGTCACAACACATGGGCAGAGTCAATCACAGTTTCAACTGGGAAGCTGTTAGCACCTTAGACCAAAGCAAATTCCAACATGCTAGAGAATTCCTAAAAGCTAGTCATTCAGACAAATCAGCCATCGATACACACATAAAGAGCAACCACATTTACACTGTTCGAAAGAGACAATACAAAACCCAGGAATGTAATAAAAGGATTACAAGATATCTCCTTCAGCAGCCCACATTCAGATATGTGAGAAATACGATTGATGGACTTAGTTACAATGGTGATGTTGGAAGGCACAAAAGACCAGGTTAGGGATAGATCATTAGGTAGAAATTTCATCTATATAGTTGCTAGGACTGGATAACAACTTGACCCATAATCAAACAACTTTGCATAATCCTCATGAAGAAAGAAGTTCAAATTGAAATAAGATTGAACATCCTTGGAAAAAAGAACGTTGAAGCTTTGGACAATTTTATTTCAGTATTTCTAGATTTTCTAGCTCCAAAAGCAGTACAGACCTGCTCTGATACAAGCTAATATTTCATTCTAAATCTTCATGCCACCTGTGAATTTAGTCTTAAAGGCTAAACATTCTTGGGTATCTGGTAGAAAATATGTATTTTTTCAAAGTCCATTTAAAAGCCAGGAAGGACTCGACCCTGCTACTTCACTTCATGAATTCTCTGAGTGGACCATAAAAGTGAGGGGTTCCTTGGTGGTTTCTGAGCTTGATTGTTTTCTTGCAGACATTTCATTACCAAACTAGGCACATCATCAGTGAACTTTCAGAGTGTACCAAAGAATCCTCATTTCAACCCTGAGCTACAAATATTCTCCTCATTGGAACATAAAAGTAATGTTCAGTAAATTTAATTGTCATATGGAACAGAAAAACTCTATGTGGACTCAGGATCATATTATATTAATAAACATCACTGCTGTTAAAGATATCTCTCTTTCTCTCCCCCCCCCTTTCTCGTTTTATTTAAAAACAAAACAAAACAGTCTGGTCACCACAATAAAAAAAAGATGGTAGGATATGAAAAGTGTAAAGGGAAGAACAACAAAGATGATGTTGTTTCTGGAAGCTAAACAGTTGAATAGTTAAGGGAACTAGGTATGTCTAACCTAACTAAAAGGATTAGGGATGACATGGTAGCTGTCTTCCAGAGCTTGAGGGCTATCGCATGGAGGACAGGGTTGACTTATTCAAAGCACGATAGGACAAGAAGCAATGGGTGACAGCTCATTAAAGAGAAATCCAAGCTGGAACTAAAGAAAAAAATCCTGATCATGAGGACAATTAATCAATGGAACAGCTTTTCTCCTAGAGTTGTACTGTAGGTGTCCATTGCTGGATTTTTTAAAAAAAGAGTGGACAAATATTTGTCTAGGATGGTGTAAGGCCTCCTGCCTTGGGCAAGATTGGAAGGCCGCCAAGACTTCCACTCCTATGATTCTATGATTATAAACAGATCCAGATCCCTGTGTTAAAGATACTTGCCTGTTCAGTACTCTTCTAAGAAGTAGGCTTATGATTGGCAATGCATTATAGAAGTATTATAATAAAATAAAAACATTCAATCCATGTGAAGAAATAATATTAATCCAGGCCACTCTTATTTTTCTTCTTTCCTTTTCTATACTGCAGCAGTACAATAATCCTCTATGATTTCAGATTTTGATTTAGAATGATATTGGCAAAAGTGAGATGGCTGTCTCGGGTCCCTGTGTTTGGGAGAGGGATTATTTCCATGGCTTCCACCTAATCCATAGAGTTTATTTGTTATATTTTAATTAGTCTATTAAAGCTGCCTCTCATTTTTATCCAGCTGAGAATACCTATCTTTGTAACAAAATCAACCTTGTAATACAGACGATGAAAAAAGATAATAAATGACCTCAAATCACCCAGAGAGTTTTCATGTCTGAGCATGAATTCAAATCTGAATCTTCCAAATCTTAATCTGACAACATTACATATAGATCAGGCCAACTAATTTCTCCTAAATATTTTATCTATTAATTACCTGAAATGGTACACACGAACAACTTTTGTTTGTTGCAGGCTTGGTCTTGGAATTCTCTGTGAGTCTGTTCTTTTTCAATCTCACCCAAGATACAACCCAAGTCTATGCCACTGAGAAAGGTCTCTCACTGCATAGAAAGAAAGTTGATCAGCCAAGGCCATCTTCTCTAGCATGAAGCAGACATTTGAATGTATTGCTCTACTCACATAGTGTACACTCCTAAACCACTTCTGTATCACTGCAGCATTTGTCTGAATGTGCAATGATCATACATCAGTTGGAACAGTGTGCTAGCTCACATCTCTTAAGCCAGGGATGTCAAACTTGTGTCATCACAGCATCATCATTTGACTTATTGGGACTTCCCCCTTCACTAAACTGTGATGCATCCAGCGACTTTGATGTCTAGGTTATGCTAGACATTTCAGATACAGTGATGTAACATACATTTTGGACTACATTTCCACACTTAGTCCCATAAAACACAATGTTTTTTCCTTACACTGATTTATTTGAAATATTGCTTCATTTCAGAAAAGCCTTTCCAATTGTCCTGCTTTACTTGAAATCTCAGAAATTAGAATTAGTATTCTATTGTTAAGTACTTGTAGTAACCCTATATATGAATTTTGAATTAATTTACAAGGATGACTCCTTAGAAGGTAATGCTTTCTCCCATTTGAGCTGTATATTTAAAAGTTCTTATGAAAGGACACATTCCCCATATGAGTATCACATGCAAGCAATAAAACACTGAAAAAAAACTTAAGAGGCTCACTAAGGACTAATCACTTTAGAATTGTATACTACAAGTAGTCTTCAACTTATGATCATAATTGAGCCCATAATTTCTGTTGCTAAGTGAAACATTTGTCAAGTGAGTTTTGTGTTATTTTATGATCTCTATTGTCATAGTTGTTAATTGAATCACTGAAGCTGTTAAATTAGTGAATTGTGTTTCTCCATTGATCTTGCTTGTCAGAATGTTGCAACAGGAGATGACATGACCCTGGGATACTGCAGTTGCCATAAATATGAGTCAGTTGCCAAGCATCTGAATTTTGATCACATAATGAAAGCAGGGGTGGGTTGCTACCCGCATTACTGCCAGTTCGGTGCAAAAAATGTTTTGCTCTGCGCACATGTGCATTTACGCCAAAAAGGTTCTGTGCATGCACAGAACATTAGAAAAAGGGAAAAAAAGTACATTTCTGCAATGGAGATTGTTCAGTGCATGCACAGAACCAAAAATCAAGATAGTGCCACCAACAATAGAATTGGTTCGGGTGCGTGGGTACCAATTTACTACCTACTCGGCTGAACTGGTTCGAACCAGTAGGAACCCACCTCTGGATGGAAGGCTGAGTCAACCTTAGCCTGGTGAGATTTGAAGTGCCACATTGCAGGCAGCCAGCATGCAGCAGAAGTAGCCTGCAGTACTGCACTCTAACCACCGGGCCACTGTGGCATAGAAACTTACCAAGGAGTAGCCCTATTATAATTTTCCACTATAATATAGGAAGACATAGGGGAAAGTTCAATAGTTAATGACTCATCTCTTTAAAATAATTATATGAATCAGTACACAGTAGGAAGGGAGACCAAGAATATACTATCTATGGTGGCCTGAGATTTATATTGCAGAGTGTTAACAAAGAGTCTCTTGGTACTTGCTCCTTAATCAATGCATCGCTGGTATTTCCAGGATGCTCTAATGTGAGAATTCTATAAAAATCAGAGAACTTATTGGTGAACTAAATAGCCTAGTAGTGAAGAGCAGTTGCTATTCCTAGCTGGAGCAGCCATACCTGTGCATAGCTTCTCTTCTTAAACTTTAAGCACCTTGATATATTACTCTGAACACTGATTGCTCTGAACTAACATACTTCAAGTCTTGTTTGATTGCCTTTTCAGGATTGTAATATTTTCTAAAAGGATTTTCCTTTTAGTGCAGCATGCAGCATCCATAGTTGAGAAATGAGAAAAAGAAGGGGGGAAAAAAACTCCAGAAAATGGGATTCTTTATGACCCTATTAAAGAAATGTAGGGCAATAATTCAATGAGTTTGAATCCATGCAAGAAACACATCCTGCTCTCCCTATAACACAATGAACAAATACGTAAATCTACCTGTGGATCAAGAGAGAAAAAATAGCTGTCAAAATGAAATGGGCTATTACTAGGATTAAGAACAACCTGATTTTAAAATATATTTTATTTTCTTATTCACTAGAGACAAATGGTTAGCTGATGCTAAAAGACATAGCTATTCATGATTCAAGGAACATGGTGGCTCAGTAGCTAAGACGCTGAGCTTGTCAAACAGAAAGGTCAGCAGTTCAGCGGTTTGAATCCCTAACGCCGTGTAACAGAGTTGAAGGCTTGTGTGTTGTTGCAATATGTGCAGCAAAAAGGGTTCTGTGGGGTCCTTGATGTTCTATGAACTTGCTTGCTTTCTTGAAGACATTTCATTATTTAACTAGGTAACATCAACATATTTTTCCCTCGTATATTACAACCGCAAGGATAAAGTCTACCGAACTGTTCTAGATTGGGAACTTACTAGCTGGGGAATTCTGGGAGTTAAAGTTCACACATTTTAAATTTGCCAAAGTTGAGAAACATTATTCTAGTAATTTGATTTTTCTCTCAGGTAAAATCTCTCACAATCCAGCAGCATAAATGCCATCATTGATGCATGGTGAATTATGGGGTGAATCCTCTTCTACATTAGAAAGAATCAGTTCAAATTCATGACATCTGAGGAAGTGGATAAGTAACTTAGAGCAATACATATAATATTGTATACTGCTTTTAATGTTGTTTAATTTGTTTTGACAGGGATGCGGTGGCTCAGTGGCTAAGACACTGAGCTTGTTGATCAGAAAGGTCAGCAGTTTGAATCCCTAGCACCATATAATGGAGTGAGCTCCCATTACTTGTCCCAGCTTCTGCCAACCTAGCAGTTCAAAAGCACATAAAAAATGCAAGTAGAAAAATAGGGACTACCTTTGGTGGGAAGGTAACAGCGTTTCGTCATGCTGGCCACATGACCACGGAGATGACTTCGGGCAACGCCGGCTCTTTGGCTTTGAAACAGAGATGAGCACCACTCCCTAGAATTGGGAACGACTAGTACATATGTGCAAGGGAAATGGAATACATTTTCCAGTGTTGTAGTTATAAGAAAAAAGGATCTACACTTATATAAAAATTTGTTTTTTCAAAAAATGCTAATATATGTAAACTTATCGTATGAATGATTAACTCTATTTCTACGAGCTTCAACAATTAAAAATATTATTTATTTTTGAATACCAGTAAATACAAAGTGGAATATCCCCCCCCCCCCCAAGTTCCATGTAAATTTGTTCTTTAGATCAATAACTTTCTGAGTTATCCTTGCTTCATAACCCTAAGAAAAAAATTTCCACCGTTTCATTTTAATTAATAAACATTACTTCTGGCAGATGAATATCCTTATATTTGGGTTGCATGAATACAAATCAATACATTTTTTTCTCTAAGCAAAAGAGACCTTTAAAATCCAAGCATGAAAGCCTAAATTAATCTAAACTCTTTTAGATTAAAGCTCCCTGCTGAGTTGGAACACTTTTTGTTAAAAAATATTTACCATGACAAATATAACCTAAATTAAAATAAAGGTAGAAACTCTTTCAACTGAGTTTGGCGATGGCATGGACACTTCATGCTGTTTTCGTGGCTATAGTTTAGAAGTTATTTGATATGCTTTCTTTGTGAATTTTTCAACTTCAAAGTCTAGCTGTCTGGTTTCAGATCTCATAGTATTTTTCCATCTAAGCACTAACTATATTTGGATTTGTCTCTGCTTGTTTTTTCTGATATCAACCAAACTACAACTGAGGAAAAGAAAAAAAATAGAAACACCTTACTCTTAAGCCATCTACCAATGGAGATGTTGCAGTTAGGTGGCATGTTAAAAAATGTTATAATGAGAGAAGTAATTTATACCACAGGTGGGTGGAAAGAAAAAAAGAAAGAACTTCTCCAAAAACTTCACTCTGATTTTTCAAGCTAATATCCATAAATCCAAAATTTACAAAATAATTAGTATTAAATAATGATTATTAAAATAAGTCAGTGTTAAAACTCATTTTTAACCAAGCAATAACTATTCATATTTGCTTTTGGGATGTAAAATTGCTGCCCAATTGTGTACCTGAGTATAGATGGAAAGACGAATTACTGTACTGGCAAGCATTAACTTAAATTCTGTGCCAATAAAATTTAATGGTTAATTAAAAATAAAACTTACTTGAATAAAATGGCTGGTGTACTGGGATCAGACTGAATTGAAAATAATGACAATTGGTAGAAAGTTAACAGACTAATTTCACACAATTATGGTTTTAACAATTAAACAAATCATCAGACATAGAGGGAACCATGCACGCTAAATAAATACATGTTGGTCAAGGCCATCTTTATTAAAATGTGTCTCATTTTGATTGCAGTGGAGTTTTGTATTGTTTTGTTTTGTTTTCCTGGCAATGTTACAGGACACACTTTGTGACTTTACTTCATAAGAAAATTAAGTAGATGTTTTAAATTGATTTTGCATTGCTTAGTTAGGCTAAGCTGTTACATGGCCTTTTCTCTATTTGGGGGAGGATGGGGAAGGCTTATAACTATTTTCATTTACTGTAGGTTTTGACAAAATTAACTAAATTGATTCAGATTGAAATTTAGACAGATCTGGATTTTCTTTAAAAAAGATAGAAGGCAAGTTTAGTATGAATGGATTTTCCTAATCAAGAGTTTCAACAGAATTTAGAAGGTGAACATACTTGATAATAGATATTATATAAACCTCCATCTTCTAAATCAAGTGATATGTATAGGATGTATTCTACTCACATTTAAAAAAATCTGGAATCAGCATGGATAACAGAATTTTAAAATAGGATTTTTTAAAAGGATATTTTATAGAACCAACTATATAAATAAACCTCTGATTTTTCAGCTTTTTTCATTTACTAGTGCTTTTTTAACAATAAATAAAACTCACTAAGCCACCTTTGGATAAGCCCCAAAGATCAATGCTTCATCATTTTCCCCAGATTAGCTGGTTTGATACTGATCCTTTCTAGCAGGGAAATAGATAAAATATGTCTGTGTTTGATTCTATCTGTAAAACAACAGCCTCAGTACTTGTTAGAAATTGAAAATAGATTTTCTTTTCTTGATTAGATTGTAGAGGATTGAAAGTTAAGAAATGCCTGTGATGGTCTAGGTTACCTACTGCCATAGTTAAGAGAAAGAGACCAAGGATTCAGATTGAATCAAGGTTAGAGCAGACTCATTAAATGTAATGGGAGTTACTGTAAGTTTGTTATTAATAACATATTATATTGCTTTAAATAATTCTGCTCTAATTCTGGACCCCATATCTATAAAGACAATGCAATCAGACAAAAGGATTATAGCCCTTCAGTCTGTAAGTATCTTCACTGGTATTTTAAAATTAGAAAAGACAAAAAAGGAAGCATTACTTCCTTTGGAACCAGCTCCCCCTGGAAATCCGGACCATACCCATTCTGATGGCCTTTAGGAAAGCCGTAAAAACTTGGCTGTTCCGGCAGGCCTGGGGCTGTTGACCTCACTATTGAGGTCCGGCCCCGACTAGAATTGAATTTATGATGGATGATTGTTGTTTTAAATTGTATTGATTTTATGTTTTTTATATTCTGTTTATAAGCCGCCCGGAGTCGTTTGGGATTAGGCAGCATATAAAAGTTTTAAATAAATAAAATAAATAAATAAATAAGTAAATAAATAAAGCACTAGAATTTAAAGAAGAAGCAATAACCTCCGAACTACTGGGAACTCCAGATTTTTGAGACTGCTTCAGATTCAGGCTGACTTACAACCATTTGTTTTAGTGACCGTATGAAGTTATTATGGCACTGAAAAAAGTAACTTATGAATGTTGCAGAAGCCCCACAGTCACATGATTAAAATTCAGGTGCCTGGTAAAGCTACATGTATGTGGGTTTTTTTTTAAGTGAGTTGTAAATAAAGTACTACTTTATGTTGAACTGAAAACAACCCTACAAAAGCACAGCTGATAACCATGGCAAAGACTAAGAAACCAGCCTACTGACTTCTCTAAATGAAGAGAGCACATGAAACCACACACTTGAGGATACTGTAGGAAAATTATTTTCCTGCAGAGATATGACAATCTTTAGTTATCTCAACACTAAGTTCACAAAACGTTATAACAAAAAATACGATGACTTTTGAAAAATGGAATCAGAATATAGCAGCTACAATATCAACAATATCAGTAATGATGTCTGCTTCTATGGATAGATTGCATCCAAAAGATATTAGAATATAATAACAGAGTTGGAAGGGACCTAGGAGGACTTCTAGTCTAGCCCCCTGCCTAGGCAGGAAACCCTACACCACTTCAGACAAATGGTTAAAAAACTTAAAAACTTCCAGTGTTGGAGCATTCACAATTTCTATTGCGAATGTTATTGAAGAAAATGTTATTGAAGAAAATGTTATTGAAAAAAGGATCAGTATTTCTCAACCTTGGCGATTTTAAGATTTCTGAGAATTTAAATCCACATATCTCAAAATAGGTAAGGATGAGAAAAAAACTACAACAGTTTGTTGATGACTCAAAATTCAGGAATCAGCAAGTTATCTATGAAACTGGAAAAGCCCTTTGCCCACTCATCACCTGCTTCAGTACCTTTGGACATTTTATATTTCATATATATTCATTAGTGGCACCTATAATTTTTCAACTATGAAAAAGATTCAAGATTCAAGATGAAAAATCTTTCCAATCAAACAACTGTTCAGTTCCAGTCAAGGTTACTACCCAGAGGTATTTGTGCTTAAGTTTCTAACTTTGGATAACTTCCCCTCAGAGATTTCAAAAGCCCCTGGCTTTAAGCTCACAGACTTCTTATTAAACTGTCAGTTCTAGATAGAGGTAAAATAGTGCTCTGGGCCCCTTTAAAGCAGTCTCTCTCTATGTGTTTCAGTCAAACAACGTGAATAGAGGTAAAAGTGTAGAGTAAAAACCAACAGTGATTTATGACAGAGTTTCTTCCTTAGAAATCTTTGTAGTCTTGGAAGAGACCAGTAGATCTAGGAAATAGCAAATGAGAAGAAAACACCTTACAGCAAGAGCTTTTAATTATTGTGCTATGATTCTCTTTCATTCCCAAAAATTAAAGCAGTATCTCAAATCAAATCAGAATCTTTATTAAAGAGTCCATATAGATATGACTTTATCAGAAAGAGCCAATAACTACAGTAGTTTAAAATTAAGGAATCATTTTTCCCTCCATTGAAAGTAGGCTTAATGGAGCCTCTCTATACTGAAAACAGTTGTACTGAATTTCCACATTGTAGATAACGGAGAGTCTTGCTTAATTCGTTTTTTATATGTATCTATCAACATTTTCTAATTTCTTCATAAACGGAATGGAAACTTTCTGAATTTTGTATTTTAAAAAAGAGGGGGAAAGAGAAGCTAACGGATTTATCCAATCTCAACACCAAACCCTGTCCTAAACATGTAAAGTGTGTTAGGGTGGGCAAAGTATTGAAGAAACTGAATTCTTTGGAATGTTCATATCTTTAATTCTCTACATGTGTATTGGCATGCATAGACAACACTGCTGGCATCCAAAGGTTTCGAGATGCAATTCAAGGTGGCCATAATCTTTAAAGCCACATAGAGCTGGGGTACATCAGGACAACCTCTCTCCAGTAATTTCTCCTTGCCCCACCAGATCTATCAGGGTAGATATGCTCTTCCATGAAATCGTGCGATTCAGAAGGTATGCCTACTCTGGGCATTGGATCTATCCTGTGGAATAGCCTCCCCACAGAGGTTTAGATAGCCCCACTCTGGCTGGTTTTGTGGAAGGCCTTAAAAACCTGTTATTTCCTCAAGTTTTAAGGCCAAGAATTTAGTGGACCCCAGTTTGACAATTTAGGTAAAGAGTGAATTGGGGGGGGGGGTGTTGTAATGTTTTTATGTGTGTATTTAAGGAAGGAAAGAAGGCGGGAGGGATGGAGGGAGGAGCTATGCATATTCACACAGATGCAATTTGTCAGGGGTATCTTTCAAACCAGCCTCATGAACCTTCTATAGGACATATATGCTTTAGAGATGCGAGGAGGGTGTTTCATTTATTTATTTAGCATACAGTAAACAATGTCAGAGAAATATATAAATACTAAACACAATGCAGTCCTGACAGTCTAAATTGCTAGTTCATTCTGTTCAGAACCTGCATGCCTACCCTTTGTGCACCATAGGGGACAAACTAGCTTACACCAGCTGACTAGTGACACGAAGGTTGCTGTTTCTTCCGGGCTCCTAGACCAGTTTTGCCTTGCCTTGCCTCATGTTGCATTGTTTCATGTCCATATAATATATTGGTAAGTATTCTTGTAAGATTAACCAAATAGTGAATATTTATGTAAAATCTTCCCTTTTGTACTACTTAATTTTCACATAATAAAATCATCCGACACATACTTATCTAACTTGTAATGACATATGAAGACCGTGGGAGACATCCCTGTGGCTGCCCAGCCAATTTCGTTGTATTTAAGTACAATGACAATAAAGATTATACTTAAACATATTAAATAATAACAATAATAAAAAAATGGAACTTAAGCTTTAGTGTCTCTCCATCATAGCCTCTGCAGTAGATAGATTTTCAGATGGGTTATATAAGAAAACCAGTTCAGGTTGATAGTCTGATGGAATTTTTAGATCCCAAAACAGATCCTGTCCTGAAACATCTCTCAAATAGAATATCCAATGTGTCATCTCAATGTTAGACTATCTCATTGAATCTCAGCATCACAATGATAGACTATCTCTCAATTAATGGAAAAGGGTATTTTATTCAATAAATTTTCAGCCCATTTTCAATACTTGAAAATGGAGCCTTATTATGTGGCCACCTTTTCACACCAAACTCTGGCATGAAACATCAGCAAAAAATTACATACAGACTATGTAGTTGTGTGGCAGGGTTATATTGGATAATATTGGGGCTTATTTTATTTCCAGATCCCAGAAGCCTAGACATGGCAATGCAAATTCATTATTACCAATATTCTTATCTGTAAGTGTCAGTGGTATTTAAAAAGAGGGTTGAATGAAGAAGGGGAGGGAAAGAACCTTTGCTGAGGGGAGGGTTAGATATCTGTTCCATTTCTCTTTTCTGTCTGTTCCTTAGAGTACACAACCCAGACAGACGTGGCTATTAAACAAAGAAGTATCAAGGGACACACTAAAGCCAAATTAATTCCTGATTTAGGAACAGAAAATGTGATAACCATAAAAGGAATTGACATATTGTCCTTGTACTAAATGATAGTTTCTCAGAAAGACATGAGAATAATCCAGCGATGAAGAAGGGAGAAAGAGTTGAATGTTAATCCTCAATGGGGCTATTTGGAGAGAACTATAAATTCATTTTTTTGTAAGAAGTAAAGACACCTACTCCTATCTTAATCTGGAGTCCGTGGGAGGAAAGCTGCAGTCTTTTGACCAATATATTCATGCGTTAACATGATTGATTTTAATCCACAGAATACTTGCTACTTTTTATTATTAGAATGTTCCAGGAATAGCTTATTAAAAATAGACAAGGACTGGGAAAAATAGGCAAGAAAGGTAAAAACAGCAAACTCATGCCATAGCTGTCAGCTCTGATCACCAGTGATGCTGTACACAATTTATAACTCAGAAGTTATCACCAGGCTTTATGTAGTAAGTACAGAGGGCCAAGGCCTGTTTGGGGAAGTGGTTCCAGGATTTTTACATTTTTGTGAGGATTAAGGTATTCATTTTTTCCCATTAATCCTCCTTGTTTTCCCAAAAAAACAAAAAACAAAAAGAGGGGCCAAATATTTGACTTTACCAAACTCAGTAGCAAGTTATGCTGGGCACATGAGGTCACCAGATCATGATTTGGGCATCCTTGGCCTAGGCATATTTTTAATACATACTTCAACAAGGGCCGCCATCTTTGTCATTGCAACTAATACTACAGACACTTTTTCTTGCCCAGTATTTATTATGTAAATTAATTTTGCAGAATGAAATGAATCTTCTCAAAACTTCATTGCAGTCTATTCAGTCCAAGTATCTTTCAGTCCTTGCATAGAACCATTGTTCCTCTAATGTCCTGCAGTTTTCATACTTACATTATTTCCCTTGAAAATACTGTTTCCTACATGATCTTGCAGTTCTACTGTCCCAACTGGTGAACTATACAAGAACAGATTAAGGTAAGGAAGAGGTAATCAGGTGCATGAGCAATGTAGATGTAACTTCAGTCCCTTCTTCAGTCCAGCTCTCTATGAACTTTTGTTTAATTCTTAATAAGCATAGCAATAATAAATGTGGTTGGAATTTTAGCTGCAGAGTAAGAGTAGACAATAGTTTCAGTTACACAGAGCTACTGATGGATCCAAAAGCATGATCTATATTTTAGAAATATTTATGATAATTGAATTAACTGATTCAGAGTTCAAAAACAGAATAAAATACTTCTCTCTATATGCGAAAAAAGTATGCCCAGAAACAAAATGGGCAATTCATAATTATTATTAATTTTCCCAGGTTAAGACTTGGATTATACTATCAAATTCATTTATTTGTAAATAGTTCAGGTAATATAATAACATTAATAAGAAAACACCCATCCCGAAGAAACAATAAAAAAAAAAGAAAAGAAAAAAAAGATTTTTTTTCTGGTCACTATCAAAATAAATTATTACTATTATGTAAGCTAGAAAACAAACTATCATAACAGAAGCTATAATTGAAATTGTCCAACTGTCATTAATTTTTGCTATGATAATTGCCAAGTATATAAGCACAAAAATGATGGTTCACATAAAATAATACATTAAGAGCAATCACAGATTTTGGCCAAAGATGTTATTAGATTTATATGATATTCTAATCCAGGCCTTGATCTTGACCTACCTAAACATGTAAATGCAGCTACCGGACCTTCAAAAGACATAATCAGACCATCTTGTCCTTGATTTTTTTACATTTCAAAGTAATAAACAAAACAGGAGAAGGCATGTGGGCAGCCATAGCAAAGTGACTAGAGTACCATTAGATGAAAACTATTATATAAACTGCCCCATAAAACAGTTTTATATGGGGTTTTGAATTGAGCCAATCAGACTGGATTCAAATTTTCAGTCCTCATCAAAGATTGATAGACAATGCTCATTTTTTTAGTCTTTCTGATCCCAATCTACCTCAAAGGGTTGTAAACATATTACATCCCCATCTACACTACTTTTTTATTAAGAGAAAAAATGTGAGGCAAACAATGATATACAAATATGAAACAAATAATATGGAACATAGGTTTCACCTAAAGTATACATTAGAGGCAGACCTTTAACCCATAATTAATACTGACTTTAATACTGCAGGGTAGCATTGAGTGAGTTTGTGAAACCTAATTGTGGGACTATGGGAACAAGTGGATGCAAAACTGGAGGAAAAATATATAATAAAAGAATAACATTAAAAGAGTGATGCCTAAATCCTACAATTTGGATATATAAGAACACTGCAATGTCAGTTACCTTAGAGTCAAATTAAAAAATACAGCCAAATTATGATTGAAATAATAAACCTTACTAATTAATCAATGTCACTCAAGCTTTGTTTCATATTTATATACTTTGTTCTCTCCCATTCCCAAAGCATTTTAAATGATTGATGAAGAATCTCAAGAAAATTCTACCTAGATATCATATGTTTGTGCTCTTCCTTTCTCCAAGACTTCTGGACAGACAGTAATGCTCAGCTAATGATAGTCAATTTGACTGCAATTGTTGTACTGCTGTGTTACTTTTATTTTGCTCATGGTATCAATAAACAAGGGAAACAGAAACCGATAAGAAAGATGCAGTAAATCTATTATAATGCATGCATAGAGTAAATAGCATAATATTAAATAGCACAGCATAATAAGGACTGATAACCAATTTATCAATCATGCATTATCTGTGAGAAGTGCATCTCCCAGACACCTATCCTAATAAAATGAATAGCCATATGTAGAAATACATCTTTTAAAATATGCAAACTAATTCTAAGCAAAGCAACTAGATGCCACTGAAATACATACATAGTCAAACTTGAAAATGGGACAAGATCAAATTAATAATGTCCAAGGAAGAGACTTCCATATTTAAGGCATTTGAGAATCCCCTTCCCCAATCCTTATTTTACAATCTACAGTTCCTACTGAAAATCTACTTCTACTGTCTGCCAACGACATCACAGAATTAACCATAACAACAGAATAAAGGAGTTGGAAGTGTCCTTGGAGGTCAGGCAGGAAACCCTGTACCATTTGAGACAAATGTGTTGCACAGTCTCTTCTTAAAAACTTCCAGTGTTGTAGAATTCACAACTTCTGGAGGCAGGTTGTTCCAATGATTAATTGTTCTGTCTGGAAATTTCTCCTTAGTTCTAGGTTGCTTCTCTCTTTCATTAGTTTCCACCCATTGCTTCTTGTTCTGCCTTCAGGTGCTTTGGAGAATAGCTTGACTTCTTTGTGGCAACCCCTGAGATAGTGGAACACTGTCACCCCTAGTGCTTCCTTTCATTAAACTAGACATACCCAATTCCAACAACTGTTCTTTATATGTTTTAGCCTCCAGTCCCCTAATCATCTTTGTTACTCTTCTCTGCACTCTTTCTAGAGTCTCAACATCTTTTTTACATTGTGACCAAAACTGGATGCAGTATCCAAGTGTGGTCTTATCAAGATAAAGTGGTATTAACACTTCACTTGATCTTGATTATTTCCCTCCATTAATGTAGCCTAGAATTGTGTTGGCTTTTTTGGCAGCTGCTGCACATTGCTAGCTCATATTTAAGTGATTGTCCACTAGGACTCCCAAGATCTCTTTTACAGTTACTACTATTGAGCCAGGTACCATTTACACTATACCTGTGTATTTGGTTTTTAATAATCCCAGGTTGATAATGACTGCTGCATCAATTACCCTTTTTTATAATATATTTGTTTCTAATATGCATGAATCAATTACTAAAAAGTCCCAAATCAGAACAAATTCTCCAAATCTCACATTGTGGAAATTCAAAGTGCTTTTAATTTGTTGACTGCATTTTATTCTTTGATATCTGTTACTTCCCTATAGCAATATTTTTATTCTATATCTACTTTTATTTCCTATTTCTTTCTTCATATCTTCCTTCTTCCAAGTCCTTCTTACTGATTTCATTCATTTATCAACAGTTCTTTACGGCAATGTATATTGCTATGTTTGTATACATCCATGATGCCATCACAATGTTTTGAACATTTTGCCTGTATCAACAGAACTCACAAGATACAACTCTAATAATCAATATGTTAAGCAAACTGAGTTCAAAAGAGACCAAAGAAAGTGCAAACAAGAAAAACTACCCATGAAGCAAGAACCTGTGTCCCTCAGAATCACTTCATGGGTATCATAGCTAAACTGCCCATGAACTGCAGCTCTGGTGACTCAGAACATGTCTAATCATTTGCCAAATATATAATTTTAGCAATTCTGATGTTCCTTTATGAAACAGAAGTAGAGATTCACGTTAGTCCAACTAAGTAACACCCTATCCATTTTAACTGCTAAAATATCACTGTTGACGCTCAAATTAGAAAGTCCTCAATCCCAAAGATAGAAGGTGTTTTGGTTTTTTTTTTTTAATTTATTTTGACTCCTAATACACTAAATAACTCCAGCTTTTAAATAATTCCATGACTCGGAAATCTAGAATCACTCTGAAAGCTGTGGGTTTCCTTAGTTATTTCTATCTGTAACGTATCAAACTCTACTGTGTCCAGGCCTTTAGTAAAATGGATACAGTCAATACAACAAATGTTGCCTATTACTTTTTAATGGCAATAAGTATGCTTTATTTTTATGATGGTTTATTAATGAGCTTCATAATAAATGTATACACTGGCCTAAGGCTCTGTCTGGTTGTGTTACAGTATGTCATGGCTTGCAGCTCGGGAGTGATAGATAGTACTTCTTGTGTAGCTGACTAAGGGGACTTCCTGCTATGCAAACCATATACCCAGTAGGAGTCTTGCTGCCTTTAGATTAAAATAACTCAGTATAGATCAAATAGTTTTTGCTGTCAAATTTCAGCTGAGAATTTTCCTCTTTTTTCTTCTTCTTCCAGTTGTCTTCTCATTATTCCATTCCCAGACTCCAGGGAAAATCCTTGTGATAAAAAAAGGTGATCAACTTGCATATAATCTGCATTTCTTTACAAGTTGTTTAAGCCTTCCAGTTCTGACACTAACTAGAGCTCTTATATAAATACAGAGCATGTGTGTTGTAAAAGAAAAAGGTTGGGCTTCAAAGTATGAAATGCAGGTCTCAAAATCCAGTCAGCCAGAACAGCTAACATGGGAAAAATGTATTTATCTAAATTGAGTGTATGAAGTACCTTTCCTATATTCCAACCATAGGTTTTAGGAATTCATAGATTAAAATAAATTATTTAAACAGCATTTAGAAAAAAGTGGTATCTAGATTGTTTCAATCCAGTGTAATATAGCAAAGAAAGTACACTTTGATTAAAATTCAGATTTCATTTTTGCGCTAACTATAGTTTCCAAAAAATGCTTAGAGACATTCCCATGCAGAGTATTTGACAATAAAAATAAATCACATAATATATGAACAATTTGGTTCAGATCTCTCCTCTACAATAAAGGGAGCTGTCCTATTAGGAAAATGCATCTTGGCTGCCATAAATCACTTTTCCCCACCTAGCAGCTCCATATATGTCACTTTTAGCTCCCAGAATTTCCCAGCTAGCAGGGAGTTGATACCTTCATATCTCAATGTTTTCCAGACTAGGAAAATTTACTAATGTCACTTGACTTTTTAAAAACAATATCAGATCCAACAAGGTACGTGAGGGAGTGAGCTTTACCATTGAGAACAAGCAGTAATCCCAAACACAAGGCTTTAAAATGATCAAATGCAAAATATTTGTAGAATATGTTGCCATAGACTTCATCAAATACAGGTGTTCTCTTATAGTAACAAATGTCATATATGTAGTCAAAACCAACAAAAATAAACACCATGTTTACCTGAAAATAAGACAGGGTGTTATTTTCTTTTGACCCACGGAATAAACATTTGGCCTTATTTTCAGGGAGGTCTTATTATTTTTGAGGTGCAGGAGGCAGCGAGCATGGTCACCTCATGGCAGCTGCTGTGTTGCAATATTTTCACGGAGGGTTTATTTTAGGGTGAAGGCTAATTTTAGCACATGTGCTCAAAAGTCCGATTGGGCTTATTATCTGGGGAAGTCTTATTTTTGGTGAAAACAGGATAACAGGATTAGATGTTTATGAAATGCAAGAAGTATAATAAAATGGACTTTGCACAGCAAAAACTATAGCTGACAAAGAAGACTGGACCCCATAATAATGGATATAAATAGAGATTTATTAGCATCGCATGTATCAACACCCCTTATTTTATGTTTGCCCTGGAATTCATCATGCAAGGCTGGGCTAAAGATAGTTTGGAGGAAGGGAGAAAGAGAGGAGAAAATGGTCAACCAACCAACAGTTAAAGTGCTAACTGAATCAAATTGACTTAACTCTTGATATTCAACATTAAAATTATTCTGTTTGTTATTGAAAAATAATTTGAGTCCGAGATTACTACAGTATGGCTGAAAAATTTTGGAATGCTAATTTTTATCCTCAGGAGGGCAGTCTAGGGAACAAGAGCCCTGATTTTATGGAATTTATGGATTTTATTTATGGTTAAGTGCTATCACTGAAGTTAATTAAGGAATTCACATATATTTAATTGTGACCAATGCCAGTTTCTGGGGTGTACACTGAGCTTGCAACGTATACCAAAGAAATATATGAAATGTTAACTGCATGGACCTTTCCTATTACTCCTCCAATATTTTTTTTTCTATGTCCTTACCCTTTGTATTCCCTTCCCCCTTCTTAAGGGTTTCCTTGATGTTTTCAGATGAAAATCTACAGGGAAAGGATATTTTATTTTATTTTATTTTTGCATTCACCTTTTCATAGGAACTTTAGTCAACATACATTCCAACTTTTAACGTCAGTTCTACCTTAACATATAGGTCTTATGAGAATTAAGAATCAATAATGTAATCTCTGAATCTTTTTCTCCTATAGAAAATCTTTGCAGTTCAAAGATGAACCAAAAGAGGGTAGGAGAGTCTATTTAATACGGCATTACATTCTTTCTTTTACTATTTAAACTGCAGAATATAAAAAGTTTTGTTTTGTGGTTACCCTGAAAATTAGGTTAGTTTGCCACAATTTCAGGTCATTGTTTTTATATGTGATGCTTAATTGTTCCACTTAAATTGTTTCATAATCATTTTTTTAAAGAAAGAAAAACGTATAATTGCTGCACCATTGTGTTTAATATCTACAAAAGTCCTATATTAATTGCTTATATAAAGTAATGCCGGAAATCCCTTATAAATCTTGGGACAGCATTTTGACTTTCAGAGTTAGTTATAAAAGTTGAAAACAAACATCAAACATTGTAAGTCAAGGAAGCTTAGACTACTGATCATTGAGGTTGAGAATTCATACTGCTCATAAAAATCTATTGCTGCTACCACTTCAAAAGATTTTTAAGCCACAGCACAAGGATTGGTATATGTTTAATTTTCATCAATGAACTTCTTTTAATCCATTTAATAGCAAGACCTTATGATCAAGAGAATAGCACAGAATTTGGATACTAACCTTTAACTGGCATATTGCTATCTAAAATTAATTTTTCAAATTTAATAAGCTGCTGTTTGATAGCCTGGAAATTTTGTTGAGAAGACAAAACATCATGACTCCCAAGCCCAAGTCTACCCTTTCAATCTTGCCTCATGGTGTCACACACATATATAACGGGCAACGTCATGATACAGGTTTCATCACTTGCTTGATTCACTTTGGACTTCCTTTGGATGAAATGGAGGGAGATAGGCATCTTCTTTAAAATACCATATTAATTTTAAAAAGGGATTCAAAGCAGAATGTATGATTTGATTAAAGTTTTTCAAAAGATGTCTTAGAACAGCTGTGGAAGAAGGCTAATCATTCCAATTATTACAACTAGGTTTAACATTTTAGTTTTGCCTTAGTGGGTAAAGAATAACCTTCCCTCCTATGATCGTCTTGGTTAACATAGGCTAATTTTAAGAATTTGGGCAGATTTTGTCAGCCATGCTAAGAAAAAGAGATCTTAACTAGATGTTGTTTCATTATATTCTATTATTCCAGGGCCATTCTGACTAGACTTTAGAGAAGAGTGTTGTAAAGTAGACAGCAAACTATTACCAATTAATTAATAATCGTGCTCACTTTATACTCAATAAAAGTTTTAAAGCTAAGAGACACTTTACTTGATGCTCTGAAGATGCCCTTGAGATTAATTTTAATGTAATATGAAGGAATTGAAAAAACACAACTTATTTCCTGGAGAATTCATTTTCAGCATATTGAATGTTATTTTTTTTTCCAGATTTTGCAAATTAAAATTGAATTATTGTTTGTAATTTAGAAAAAAATTTACCTGTGTTTTTAAAGGTATTCAAATAATATTTCAAATTTGTTATGCAAATTATGACTGTTTTATCATATTGAACCAAGTTACAATTACATTTGGGTTTTTAACAAAGTGATTTTAGAATTATAAAGCTAAAATATTTTAGTTTTTCTAACATTTCTTTTTCTTAGAATGAAAAAATATTTCTCTGCAACTCTGATTTTTCTCTCTGTAGCTCTTATTTTGCTATTTTCTCAAGCAGGCATTACAGTGTTTCAGAGTTTTCCATAAATGCAGTTATTTTTTTTTAGATAGTCTGCCTTTTAATAGCTGCATTAAAGAATAAGAGCCAGATAATTTTAATTACATTTATGGAATATAATCCTAATGGGGACTTAAAGCCAGTGTTTATTGTACGTTTAATGTTATTACTACCTCAAGACTAATTTTAAATAAAAAACCTAGCTAAATTAAAATGCTTTTAATACAATAAACACACCGCTCACACTGAAAAGCCATTTACTGTTCAGAGATGAATTAAGTGTTGTGACCTCTTTGTGGATATTTTGCAAGGGTATGTTTTGAAATCCCAAAGAGCCAAGAAATTCAGAAAACTATATCCAAGACAGGCAAGGCTTTCCTTAATATTGGGCATTCTATGGCTACTGTCAGACCCAGAAGCCATCTTTTACATTGGGCCTTCAGGCCTGTCCCATTTTCCCACAGTAGAGTAGATAATCTGGGTAATTCAAACTCTTTTTATTGCCATAGGCGAACATAATTTTCACTCTCCTGGCCCATATCTTCTGTGCAAGCTTTTTGTAATAGAAAAAGACTCAAAATAGAATCCCTTCCCACCTGGGGTTGAAAGAAAAGGTATAATCAACCATACCATTCCACCCTCCAATTATTAGAGTTTTGCAGAATAGTCCCGTTCCAATAGAATGTACTTCTCTTTGGGACAGGCTGGGCTTTTCTGCATTGTTAAGAACATAATATCCCCCCCCCCCGTCCCCTTTATTCCTGTGCTGTGGCAGAGTCCACTTATCATTTCCCTTCCACAACTCTATTATAATAAAGCATAAATCTAATCAAAAGTTTCTGGATTCCTTATTTCTATGGAGGTTGTGGGGGGGAAGCATTGCATATACCATACCAATCTAAATTCACTCCAAATTTGTGAAATGCAATGTGGCATTTTTATCCTTAAAAATCTCTCCACCGGTTTTCCTGTCTATTGAGAGCCTCAAGAGTTAACAGCACACCCTCATATCGCTCTCTGGGGACTTTTCCTCCTTGACTCTGGCAAAGGTGAAGTGGCACAGAGAGTCGATTATCAGTAACTTCCTCTGCCAGCCCTTTAGCTGGCTCAATAAAAGGTCAGTGAGGTGGAAAATGAAAAGAATAATGCACGTTTAAGGCCCTACTAATCAGGTCACAGCTGGTCCCACTTCAGATCAGCTGACAGCTGGTGCCTTCAGTTTTGCATGCTATTCCACCCTCATCAAGGCCCAGATTTCAGGACAGATTTCCTTCCATTCTTTAGAAACAAGGCAGAGGAAAGATGTTTAGATGTTTAGATGTTTAGATGTTTAGATGTTTATTAACATTTGTAGGCCGCCCTTTTCCCTGAGGGGACTCAGGGCGGCTCACATAAAATCAGGAAGGGGGAATACAAACAATGACGTAGACACATATAATAAAAGTAATAAGCAACATACATTCATCATTCGGGAGGGGCGGCTATCCTTGTCCCCAGGCCTGACGGGCTAGCCAGTTCTTAAGGGCTGTGCGGAAGGCCTGGACGGTGGTGAGGGTACGAATCTCCACGGGGAGCTCGTTCCAAAGGGTCGGGGCTACTACTGAGAAGGCCCTCCTCCTTGTAGTTGCCAGCCGGCACTGGCTGGCCGATGGAATACGGAGGAGGCCCAATCTATGAGATCTAATTGGTCGCAGGGAGGTAATTGGCAGAAGGCGGGCATAAACCAACTAAACAAACCATCAACTGCTACTAATCCACCAGGTTTTAGGCCAACAGTTTTAATCTGTGATTGTCCTATGCATTTGCTTCCTAAAATGCATTAAAACTCTTCCTTTCTCACTAACCTCCGTCGCATCATGCCATACAAGGCCTATGCTCTTCTTCCTTGTTCCCATTGTGTTCTCATTTTATTTCCCACTGCCTGCAACCCCAGCAGCCTATCCATTTCCAAACATAATCTTAATGTTTGCTTGTTTTAGTTTTCCTAATCCTGTTGTTTCACAAATCTCTTCACCATAATCTCTCCTTTGTCTGTCAATACAATTTGTTTGCAGTAGGTGTCTGGAAAGAGAGGGGAAAACATGGCTGGGAAAAAGGATGAAATCCATTAATCGGGTCCTGAGTCTTTGCAGAAAATTGCTTTTACAAGCATAAGGTCATTGTTGCAGCTTCACTCATCTTGCTTTTCAAGTTTTCAGATTTTAGAACAATTATTATTCTTTGTAATAATTGTGATACAAATAAATACAGTTAGGATTCCCAAGGTAATATTTTGAAAGGACAAGCATCAGTTTTTTCATCTTGGAGGTGTAAAAATGAGTTCACTGACCCATATTATATTGTCATGCAAACATTTGGCAACTTTTTCAGATAGTGTATGATATAAGCAAATTTATGGGGAAATCTTTAAATATTAAAGTAGTTATTTAATATTCAAACTTACTTTAAAGGTTAAAGTAATATTGGACTATATACCAAAATTTTGGGATCTCATATTATGATTACACAGAGCCTGGGGGAATGGCTAAAAGAATTACAATGAGAAATTGGAAATGTGATTTTATTACAGATGTCCAGGAATATTTGTTAGAAATATGCGATCTATTTGTTTTGGAAAAGGACATATTTTCTTCTAATAATATGATGCAGTTTAAATATTGTTTTCTGAATTATGTATATATAAAATAAAATAGTCCTATATTAACATCAAAAATATACAGCATATCAAATCTTATTTTAGAATGTTTAAAGTCAAGAGTTGAAAACTACCAAATTTAAGACATTGTTACACATAGTTTAAAATCTACACAGGAAGGCAGCTAAATCCTTTTCAATCGTCTGATAAAATTCCTGGGTTCTTTTCACCATTCCTGCTTCAATTGTCTTAAGCTCAAATTTGCTTCCCATACAAATATTAAAACATATCTAGTAAATTAGATATGAAAGAATTGGAAGCATTCCCCAAATTAACTTAGCCCAACACCTATTAGATGCATGAAGTATATAGATTCATGACTGTGAATCCACAATAGTCAAATATCCAAATAATGAAGAAGGGACCATATTTTCCCAAGATTCTCTTCTTCCCTCTCAAACAGCATGTGGAATTTCTTCCTAGACTTTAAATTTCATTGCCTTGTGACTTGAACCTATTCATTTGTGTCACTGCTTCTTGGAAACAGAAAATAATTTGTTTCATCAGAATAAGCTGAGCATTTGCACCTGAGACTGGCAAAGTGAAATTTCTCTTCCAATTATGGATCCTATGAAAATTGGCATGGGTCAAAAAGGAGAAAAATGAATGAAGAAAATACTGTATATAAATCTATACTGTAATATGTATGTAATACAATTAGAACAAATGTCTTATTAGGACAGACAAGGGAGGCCCTGATTTAACTGCAACGCTATGTTGGGAGCAATGAATATCACATCTACTCTGCCAAATAGTTTCATGGAGAACCAGAGGACATAATAAACAATGTCAAGATGGTAGCCATAATAGTGCAATTGAAGCTCAGACCTTTTTTAAAAATGTGCAGCACACATAAAAAAACAGATGGAGTTTTGATCACACTATCATGGTCCCCATGTTGAATTTATTTACTGCAACCTGCAAACAATCTTGGAATGTATAATTGTTTCAGAATAAGTAAAAAGTGAATCATCGAGGACCTACTTGGTATAGTTGATATTTGTTCCAGAAGAGACAGAAAAACAGATGAAGCCCGACAAATACTTTCATTCCCCCCCCCCACCCCCAATTCCCATTGTTCTGTGCAGAAGACTGGCCTCTTTCAATAGCAGTGACAGAAAAGAACCTCATTTAGCTCCCTTTTCTCTTCACATATCAATAAGATTAGAAAAGGCGATGGGAAAAAGGTGAACCTGATAGGTAAGATGATTTTTAGCAAGCCATTACACATAGCTGTATAGCGGTAATAAAGCACTTGGCTTGTAATGACTTAAATCTTTCTGAATAAGAGACATTCAATGGTTGTATATTCTTTCTTTCATCTGAGGTCTATCACATAAGCCAAGGATTGGTGATGGCACTTACAAGCATCATGACAAAATCAATTTCCTACAAGACTCTCCAAATTAAATAAAAACTGTTTTAATTAAAAGAGCTGGAATGTATGTATTATTAAACTTACATTTCCATGAATCTCACAAAATCACCTCATGTTTTGTTTAGGCCATTGTGTTACAACTCCATCTGTCCCCATTCCTATATTTTCTGGCTTCCTTCCATGATATCTAACATTGCCAAACAGCAGACAATTCCTATTAATTGCCTTCACACCTTTCTAAGAGATCCTGACCTGCTTGTAATCAGAGGTCCACGTGCAAAACTATGTTGGTTACCATTTTGGATATTTCTGATTTTAGTATAAAAAGAAATCAGGAATGTAACAAAATCCAGGTGTAGACTCTACTTACAATTTATTTCATAACCCACTTCAATAAGCTTGGCTTCAAGGAAGTCTTTTTTGCTAGTATTTTCTGCCCAGTTTCAGAATAAGTCAATAAGACTCAAATGGGTATGACTGCTGCATAGCAAAGACATTAATTCTTCTTAATTAAGATTAGATGTCTGTATTAAGACAATTTAACTATGGTCCAGTGCAAATGCATTTTCTCACAGTGCCTCATCCATCAGTGTTAGCGGGAATTCTGCTTTCCAGCACAACAATAGGAAAAAACGCCTGTGGAAGTACAGTAAATAACCCAATGCAGGTTGAATCCTACATTTGTAGTTCATCTGCATCCCATACTTGAATAGATCTCATACATATGAAGCAGCTGTTCATTTCTCAGTAGAAGAGACTGGTAGCATATCTAAAGAATGCTTAACCAATATTTTCTTAAAGTCTGATCCCAAGGATTGGACATAGTTATTCAAGGTGGAATACCAGAAGATAGTACAATGATTACTTCCTGTGATTTGGAAGTTATGCTTTTCTTGATGTAGATTAAAATTGTATTTCTCTGTTTTGCAGCCACTTCATCCTGCTGTTAACTTCTATTCCAAAATCATTTTCACCAGGAATATTATCAAAGCAGGACTAAATGGAAGAAGACGTTCTTCATTATATCATGCTGCCTCTCATACTATGCATTACAATGTTCATTTATTCCTCTCAAAATACCAGAGGGGGGAAGGTTATTAGTTGTGTTTTCAACAGTTACATCACTTTGTAAATAGCTACCTAATTAGTCGCTCTGTTTAAAAAAAGAAATACATGTACTTTATAGCCTTTAAAAAGATAACAAAGGAGGCAAAGTCACCCTCCCTTAAACTCAAGACACCCGCAATATAAAATAAGATTTTTGATGTAAAGTAATATTTTGGCATCTGAGTCTTAAGCACAAGAATTTGAATTTCATTTTTTTGTCCTATAACTTGACCAGGACAAAAACCAATGGAAGGATTCTCTGAAATTTTTGCAAAGCCAGATTAACAAGATGGAAGTAATGGGCACTGAGGAAGAAAGCAGAAGAAAGTAGTGTGTTAAGATTTGGGAAAAGATGACCATGCCAGTCTCTTGATGCCAAGTGCATCAGCTTTCTGGAGAGTACCTAACTTGTGGCTGAAGGTCAATGTTGTGAGAGATTTTTTTTTAATGTTCCATTTTTACAGTTTGCTGTTTCCAGTTACAGACTCACCGAAGAATATTTGGAGACAGGCAGCCAAATACATTGGTAGTTGATTTAATTTGATTCCAGGCTTCAGATTACAAATACCTGTCTCACCATTATCACAAGAAAGCCAAATTCTGGCAAATAAGCTTAAACCAGATCTTTTTCTGAAACTATGGAGAAGAAAAGAAGAAACCATTCTCTTCTCTAGCCCAAAACCTTAGTAGATACATTTTCATGAAAAACCCATAACTTGGTGAAAAACCAGGTGAAAATCTGATGTGCCGCATCGTTCTGAAATTAAAATTTCATATTAATCAATTATCTCTGGATCAGTTGATGGAGAGATCAGTTAATAGAAGAGACAGTAAACAAAAGGCATGTTGACTTAATTTTAAAACTGCTTCAATTTTGATTATTTGGTTGAGGTAAACTTTGCAGTCAACAAAAGCCTTAATACCATATTTACAGTATTTATCCTTGTGATATTGTTGCATATTGTATGATGTGAAATAAATCTAAGCAATAAATCTGTTAAGACTGTTGATTAATCATCAAATATTATTGAACCAGTTGTCAGCATTCATGAGTTTTATTTAAAATGGAAATAATGTTTATGAGAAGGCAAAATAGAATAAAAGTTCTGCTCTGTGATCTTTAACCAATTTTCAAGTTCACCATGTTTGAAAAGAATCAAGAGTCCATTGACAGTGTTTTCCCATGTTTTTCTTTGTTTTCCCATCACCTCATTCACATATATTTAGCCCCTCATTTCTCACTAAAACATCGTGCTGAATGTGCCCCCTTGAAAGACTGATTGTCTTTATTTTTCTCTGTTATTTACTTTACAGAGAAACACACTCCCAGCTCAGAGGGGTAGCCATGCTTGCACTGTATACTGCTTCTTATTCTTCTCACTCCATTTTTCTCCCAACTCAGACATGGCAGTTCTGCTTCAGTGCTGCTCTCTAGAGATTCTCGCAGCACAGAACAGCCTTGACTGCAGTCTCTTAAACGTCAGTAAGTTAGGGCACACTAAGCTGGGAAGCTTCTGGGAAGAAGTAAAACTGGCTGCAGTCAATCTGAAGGATACATCACAGGGGGCTTTGCCAATTTCAGATTATTATGTCTACTTACAGGGAAGTGTGGAATGCAAATTTTACCACATACACTCCAATAATAATTGTTCAATGTAGTTGCAACATTGGTGTCACGCCCCACTCCACTCCATAATTAGGAAAGAAGACTAAGAGACTCCATGGGTTGGAAATCCAAAGTACTTTTATTAATTACAAATGGTAAGCGAGCAGTAGTGAAGCAAAGTCTGAATAATATGGCGCGAAAGCAATTGATATATAGGAAAGCCCGTTCCCCCCCCTTAGGATCAAAGCTCCAGTCCAATCATAAGTCCTTCAAATGTCAGGTGTGAGATAACTTCAAAAAGACAGGCCAAAGATGGAATGTGAAGGCCGTTGATGCAGGCGGGAAACCCATACGCATGCGTGATCCCAACGACTGGTACATCCTAGAACATTCCTCCAGCACATCAATTAACCCCTCCCAAATCCACGCCCCCCCCCTCCCGTTTCATGGCAGCTGAAGCAACAGCAAAGCAGAAGCTGACATCCGGCCGTCCCCCGGAGAAAAGGCTGTCAGGCCTGGAAGAAAAAACAAACAAAACAGACAAATAACAAAACAAAACAAAGAGGGAGGGGAGAAAAGTCAAGGCTTGTCGGGATAGGAAGCATAAAACTTCTGGAGTAGGCGGGGTGCACGAACGTGGGACTTATCAACCCATTCTGTGTGGGAAGGAGGAAAATGTTTCCAAGCCACAAGGTATTGGATGCGATTACGGTGCCTACGAGAATCAAGAATGTCACGAACTTCAAAATGATGTTCCCCATCAATAAGTAATGGAGCGGGCGGAGGGTCATCTGTGGGTCGTAGGTTGGACACCCGAAGTGGTTTGATGAGGTTGATGTGGAACACCGGGTGGATACGGTTGAGATGTTTGGGCAATTGCAAACGAACAGAAACAGGATTGATAACTTTCACAATTGGGAAAGGGCCAACATACTTGGGCCCCAATTTCTTTGATTTCTGTGTAGTATGCAAGAATTTTGTAGACAAATACACCAAATCCCCAACGTGGTACTCATATGGCTGAGAGCGTTTCTTATCAGCTTGCTTCTTATGAGCCTTATGGGCAGCGTCCAAGGTGGAAAGAGTCAGAGGCCAAAGGCGACTGAGACGTTCACTCCAGTCTGCAACGGAAGGAACCTGAGGTTGGGCCGTAGGCAGTTCGGGAATAGGAACAAAATCCTGGCCGTAAACGACCCGGAAAGGGGTGAAGCCCGTGCTGGAGTGAACCGAATTGTTATAGGCCACTTCAGCATGTGGTAACAAGTCAACCCAATCGTCCTGTTCGTAATTGATGAAACAACGTAAATATTGTTCAAGGACGGAATTAGTACGTTCACAGCCGCCATTAGTCTGAGGATGGTAGGCGGAGCTAAGGCCCTGGGCGGAACCAATGCGTGTGAGAAACTCTTTCCAAAATTTAGATGTGAACTGGACTCCACGATCGGAGATAATACGGTCGGGAACCCCATGTAACCGGTAGATGTGGGAAAGGAACAGTTTAGCCAACGCCTTGGCGGAAGGAATTTTGTGGCAAGGCACGAAATGAACTTGCTTGGAAAACAAATCAGTGACCACCCAGATGACGGTGTGCCCCTGGCTTTCGGGAAGCTCAACAATAAAGTCCATAGAAATTTCCTTCCAAGGGGCAACCGGGCGGGCGACGGACTGTAGAAGGCCCTGCGGTTTTCCCGGCGGCTTTTTGGCGGTAGCGCAAACCGGGCAACTGGCCACATAAAGTTCAATGTCCTTTTTTAAAGAGGGCCACCAGAATTGTCTCTTTACGAGGTGCAAAGTTTTAACGAAGCCAAAATGACCCGCCATCCTGGAGTCATGAGCGCGACGAAGGATGACAAGTCGTAGGGAAGCGGGGATGTATAATTTAGCACCAATCCACGGTAGATCGTCCCTCATGGTGCACTCGTCCCGATGGTTCAGAAACCAGTCGTCTTGAGGAAGAGCCGCTTTGAGGTCAGAAAGTAGATCTTGAGGCACGTCCTTTTGAGCCCGGGTCTGTTGACGTGTGAGTACCGGAGCTGCCAAGAGTGGTTGGACGATACTCAGTTTGGAACAATTATACTGAGGTAAACGGGACAAAGCATCGGCCATGAAGTTCTTTCCACCCGGGATATACTTTAGAGTGAAATTGAATCGGTTAAAATATTGGGCCCAACGCATCTGTTTGGGGGAGAGGCGACGAGGTGTCCGCAACGCTTCCAAGTTCTTGTGGTCAGTCCACACCTCAAATGGGTGTTTAGAGCCTTCAAGGAAATGGCGCCAAGTCGCGAGAGCCGAACGGACCGCAAAAGCCTCTTTCTCCCAAACCGCCCAGCGCCGCTCCGTGTCAGTGAGTTTACGTGAGGTGTATGCGCAAGGCTGTAAGTTACCTTGGTCATTGGCTTGCAGTAGAATGGCCCCAACGGCGACATCACTGGCATCAGCCTGGACGACGAACGGCTGGTTGAGATCAGGATGTTTAAGAACTGGTTCAGCAGCAAAAAGGCGTTTAAGCTTTTCGAATGCCGCCTGGCATTCCATGGTCCAGTCCAAAGGCTTATTGGGTTTAGGCTTCGGGTCGCCTTTCGTCTTGAGCAAATTAGTAATAGGGAGAGCAATGTTGGCAAAAGAGGGAATAAATTGACGGTAGAAATTAGCGAAACCCAAAAAATTTTGCAATTGTTTACGAGTTTTGGGCGCGTCCCATTCAGTGACCGCCTTCACTTTTTCAGGGTCCATTTCAACGCCATCAGGGGAGATACGGTAGCCCAGATAGTCAATAGTCGGGATAGTCGCACTTAGACAATTTGGCATACAGGTTGGCAGCACGGAGTTTTTTCAAAACAGTGCGTACCAGATTGACGTGGTGGTCGTAAGAGCGGGTATAAATGAGGATATCGTCCAGATATACGATAACGCCCTTATAGAGATGATCGTGTAGGATCTCATTAATAAATTGCATGAACACAGCAGGAGCCCCCTGTAGGCCAAAAGGCATAACTCGGAATTGGAAACAACCAAGAGGGCAGTTGAATGCGGTCTTCCATTCGTCCCCTTCCTTAATGCGTACCCTATAGTAAGCTTCTCGCAGGTCCAATTTTGTGAAGATGCGGCCCTTCCCCAGTTGCGCCAACAAGTCCTTCATCAATGGGAGTGGGTAGAGGTTTTGAGTACAGATAGCGTTAAGGTTTCGAAAGTCACAGCATAAGCGAAGAGAACCATCTTTCTTTTCACGAAACAGTACCGGGGCAGCTACTTTAGGTCGGGCCGGTTCAATGAAACCACGTTTCAAATTTTTGTCAATGAAAGAACGCATCTCCTCCATTTCCCTAGGTGACATGGAGTAAATGCGGGGTTTGGGGAGTTTGACCCCGGGCAAAATGTCAATGGAGCAATCAGTAGGCCTGTGGGGGGGCAGAATGTCCGAAGATTGCTCGCTGAAGACTTCCTTAAGATCCAAATATTCTTTCGGAATTTTCTCCTCTCCTGCAATCCTCTCCTGCCCTCTAGCGGCTACTTCAGGAACGTTAGTGACGTCAGGTTGGTCCGGAGAGCCCTCCCCCACTGAAGGCACCTTCGAGCGAACACGCAAGCGGCCTGTCCGCCAATTTATGTGAGGGTTCCACTTCCGGAGCCATGGGATGCCCAAAATGAGTGGCCTGTCCATGCCAGGTGCGACCACAAAAGAGATTAATTCAGTATGGGTACCCATTCTCATTTCCAAAGGCTCAGTAAAAAAATGGGCGGGTCCCCCCCCCGCAATCGATCCATCTATTTGGCAAAACACAATAGGGGTTTTTAAAGTGCGCAATTTGATGCCTAATTTTTCTACCATGGCTGGGTTGATCATGGATCGGGAACAGCCGGAATCAAGTAAAGCTAGGAGGGTGGCAGGTGTCCCGTCAGGAGGAACTTTTAATTCAATAGGGATTAGGAGGGGCCCCTTGTTTGAACTCACCCAGTGAGGCGAAGTGTCGTCATCAGAGTCCTCAGAAGAAGAGGAGTTAGCATCTGCGTCATCCTTTAATGGCTGGGCAAAAGGAGGGGGGTTGGTGTCCCCAGCGAAAGCCGTTTCCTTCTTCTTCTTCTCAGAACCTCTGGTAGGCTTTTCTTCACGTCTGGGAGGGGGTTGGGCGGAGAGGGGCAATTTAGCCCGACAGTCGGGGGCGGTGTGCCCAAGCTTGCCACAGCGAAAGCATGTTAAAGGTCTGGAGGAGCCAGAAGGGGGCCCTCTCGCCTCGCCTCGTCGTTTGGAAAGCGATTGAGTAGCAGGAGGGGGGAGGGACCTGGCAGCCCTCTCTTTCCGCTTCCGTCTTTCTTCTGTGGCATAACGGAGACGGATTAAGTCAAGCTCGGCGTCAGCAGCATGCTCAAACCAAGTGATTAAACGTCTCGGCAGGTTACGATTGACACATTGTTGATAAATGTCCGCGTTCAACCCTTCAGCAAACCTGTCCAGAAGGGCGTCCTCCCCCCAGCCTCTCATGTATTGCGAGAGACACTGAAATTCCTGGATGTATTGGGCGACGGGTCTATCGTCTTGGTCGAAGGTTAAAAACTTCAATTTGTTCCGCTTTTCAGTTAACGGGTCATCAAAACGTTGGCGGAAAGCCTCCATAAAACGGTTGAAATTCCCCAAGAGGGGAGAGCCAGACATATGCAATGCAGTCGACCACGTAGCCGCCTCACCATCCAAAGATAAAAGAATCATCCTGACCCTTAAGGTGTCAGATTCAAAGTCCCGGCCATAAATTTCCATGTAGTTAAACACTTGCATAAGAAAGGAGGGAAGGCTAGCAGAACTACCATTAAAACGCACAGGCAAGGGAGGGATTTTAGCCATCCGATGTCTTCGGGGGGGAGGCTGGGGGGGAGGTGGTCCTTAATCAGCAAAACCTCTAGCCGCAGGGGGTGACACGGGCCGAGGGGGGGGCGGAGGAGATGCCTGGCGTGGGTAACGTTGCCAATTTCTCCAATCTCTTTCCTCCTCCCCCCTTCTCTCCTCCAAATATGTTTGACCCCAATAATCAGGTAATTCACTCCGGTGGGGTTTTCTCATGGGCCCCTGGTGCTGATAACTTCTCCATTCTCCTTCATCGCCCCCTCTTCTTTCCCCACAGTACCTTTGGCTCCAATAGTCAGGGAACTCACTTGCCTGGGGTCTTCTCACGGCACCTGGCTCCAGCGAAGCTTGTCGAGGTGGTCTTTGGGTGAGCCCAGCATTCCAGCTTGTCTCTATCTCTCTTTGCCCCACTGAAGTTGACCAACGGGGTGGGGGGGAAGGTTCAGGCTGATTGGAAATTTGCAGTTGAAATAAATCTTCGTGCAAAGGTCGGTCAGACGGGCTGGGCTGGTGTAAAGAAAGGTCGGGAGGTCCTAGTTCACTGGAATCCGCCCCTCCAACGGCGCCCTCCTCCTCTCTGGTCGGAGAAGACATTCTTTCCCTTCTCGGTAGATGTAAATCTCCTGGAAAGGGATATTATTCAGACTTTGCTTCTTGTCACGCCCCACTCCACTCCATAATTAGGAAAGAAGACTAAGAGACTCCATGGGTTGGAAATCCAAAGTACTTTTACTAATTACAAATGGTAAGCGAGCAGTAGTGAAGCAAAGTCTGAATAATATGGCGCGAAAGCAATTGATATATAGGAAAGCCCGTTCCCCCCCCTTAGGATCAAAGCTCCAGTCCAATCATAAGTCCTTCAAATGTCAGGTGTGAGATAACTTCAAAAAGACAGGCCAAAGATGGAATGTGAAGGCCGTTGATGCAGGCGGGAAACCCATACGCATGCGTGATCCCAACGACTGGTACATCCTAGAACATTCCTCCAGCACATCAATTAACCCCTCCCAAATCCACGCCCCCCCCTCCCGTTTCATGGCAGCTGAAGCAACAGCAAAGCAGAAGCTGACAATTGGTTTCTGAGTTCATCTATTGATCATGTGTCATGAAGTCATTTTTACTTCCCAGTGATCACATAAATTTTCTTCATGACAGTCTATCCCTAATCTGTTTTTAAGGGTGGACTCATTGCCACAATAACTGTGGGTTCATCCACCTTCTGCTAGTCATTCCCTTCTTCTCTTTCCTTCCACCTTTCCCAGCATTGGAGCCTTTTATATACAGCTAGGTGTTCATCTAATGTGTCAGAAGTAAGATAATTCGAGCCTGGTCATTTGTGCCTTGAGTTAGAACTCTTATTTGATTTGTGCCATGATCCATTAATTTGTTTTCCTGGCTGTCCATAGTATTGTCAGGAGTCTTTTCAAACACCAAGGTTCAAGGGCATCAATAATATCTCTATCTTATTTCTTTAGAATCCAATTTTTGCTTCCATAGATTGTTACAAGGAATACCACAGCTTGCACAGTTCTGATGTTTGTAGGTGCATACATAAATATGTGTATGTTTGAACAGTAAACACCTACTGTAGTGGAAGCAATTTAGAAGTTTAAGGAAGGCAAAAGTTTTCAAACTATAAATAAAGTGTCCACAGGACCTTGCATGAAACCTAAGGGATTTGTATTTTAAAAAACATGATCAGGATTTCACAGGCAAAATGAAAGTACTACCAAAAGTTATTCTGGGATATGTTCCTTTTTTATTTAACTTGAATACCATTGATTTCAATGAACAGTCTCAATGATTTACAGGAAAAACATAAACAATATGGTAAAAATAATGAAAGTTTGAGAATAAAGTTTAATTATTAAAAGTAATCCGTGTAGTCATTTCTTGCCTAGGCCCATTTGTCATTAAATTATTTATTGCACTTATAGGGGGTTGGTGGACCAAGGTTGTTTATTAATTTAGGATATTATGGTACTATAAAGTGTTGCACACTTCTGGTTTATGCTTCTGACAATGGCAGCAGCTCAGTGCAACTATGTATTATATGCAATAACTCTTCATCATCCAATGTATACATCTCTCTCTCTCTCTCTCTCTCTCTCTCTCTCTCTCTCTCTCTCTCTCTCTCTCTCTCTCTCTCTCTCTCTCTCTCTCCCCCTCCTCCCTCCCCCCTCTCACTCTTTGTCTGTCTGTCTAAACATTATGGAAGGATAGGGTTATGAGATCACTATGCATGGGGCTGAACAATCTTGGCTCCATGGATGAGTTTTATGAGGAATTGGAAATTATTTTACGGAACAAAATCTAACCCCTTATTCTATTAATCACAGAAAATTTACTACAAAATGTCTCCTATTGTGCAGTTTAAATATTGCCTAGGAATATACAAACTGGAGGTGAGGAACATATAGCATAATCATTGTTGGTTAATTCTCCTTGTACTAATAGAACAATATTCACCTTTTTCTTTTGGTGTCCTTATCTCAGGGTATTTTCGGAAAATACTATTGGAAAGATCAGGAAAATGGATCTCTAAGAAAGTGGAAATTTCATCTTCTAAGCCATAGTTCATGACTTTATGACATTACTTGAACCATCACAAATGAATGTGTGAGCACCTTTTTCCAAAAATGTCTTCTGTGTTCAAGGTTAACTAAGGACAGTAATCCATCATGAAATCCACTTTTCACACAATCATGTCATGCTGTAATCATCAAGTGACAAATGTGTCTATGTGAACCGGCACTGATGAAAGTCATTAAGCAAAAAGTCCTTAATATAACAGTATCTGATTGGCTATTGTTGGAAACAGGAAAGTTGGATAAAATAAGGTATTGATCTAATCAAGGATTGCAGTTTGCCTACATAGTTAAGAGAAATGACTGCTCCAAAAATTATTTAATTCAATATGCCTACAAAATAATTATAGTTATATATAGCAATAGTAACTATTCTATGTCTACACTTACTGCTTTTTTAAAAAAAAGGATATCTCTGATCCCTCATCCAATTGTTTGCACACCTCTTTGTATTACATTTCACAAAGGGAAAAATATATATCACTGAATACCTATGGAGGACTAGGAGTCTACAACATTAAAATTCATATATCCATGGATGGACAGAAAGTCCAAGTAATTCCACTGTTATTTACCAGGGTTGGAACTCACTGTTCTTTCCAGCTCATGCTGACTATACTAGTATAATAATCTTATTCAGCCACAATGATAATTTCATACTTTTCAATATACCCTGTCATCTGGAAGATAGTTTTTCAAAACCATCATGCAAAAAGGATTTGTTCCAGCTCTTGCAACAACTCTTTGCCTGAGTTTTAGGCAGCCAAGTGGAGAAGTCCATTTCCAACCAGGAACAGGCAATGGGATAATCAGAGAGGCAGAGAGACCGTGCATACACTGGCAGAATCTGTGGCTTGCATCCAATGAGTCCCAGATACATGCCAGTGTAACAGGCACTCTCTCTGCCCGAGTATCTGCAGAGTTTCTACCACTTCAAATGGGTTGGTCCGATAAAACCAGGGCCCCACATTTCTTACAACTGATTTGGAAGGCATGATCTTCTTTAGGCCAATATCCTCTGGATGTTAAAACTTAACTTTGTAAACATGTTTGCGTGTCTCTGTGTGACAAACAGAAAAAGAGTGGAATCCTCTCAGTCTAAATAAAATGTAACCAACAGAAAATATAAACAGAGATGAAGGTCAGAGATCAAAACTGGGTATTTTATGGCTTCCTATTAAAGCTAAGAAAGCAAATTGCACAAGCATAGTCAATGTGACTTAAAATTAGCATTTTTAAAAGCTTGAAGCACAAATTAGAAAGTTGAAGACTTAGTTGTATATTTTGGGGTTGAGCAAAACTATACTTGAATATGCCATTATTCTGTATTGTAGATAGTTTGCCAGTAACACATATACACACATTCACATATATGATTTCCAGAGGAGTTTCTAGTGTATCACTAAGTATTCCTCAGAATACAAATAGGGAAATGTGTTCATTTTGGAGTTACACAAATTCTACAATCTAGGATAGGAGTTTTTCCTCTAAATATCAAGGACCAAGTTTCATTTTCATTTTCTTCTCTTTTGTCCCCCCCCTCCCCCCACCAAAAATAGCATCTTATTTTAAGTAGATCTAAAGACTACCATGGAATAAAATGTCCCATGGAAATGTTTTAACATACTCCACCGGAAACCTTTTTCCCCACTGTCCCAAAAGGGACTAAGGAATTAATCAGAGTGAATATATAGACCACCATCAAAGCTGACATCAGTGAAGCACAGAAAAATTCAAAGCAACAGTACAAGATCAGAAGTTGTGGAGAGACCTGGCCCATAGAATTGCCAAGAGTTAGACACGACTGAATGGATAACATCTTCTTCTTCTTCTTCTTCTTCTTCTTCTTCTTCTTCTTCTTCTTCTTCTTCTTCTTCTTCTTCTTCATCATCATCATCATCATCATCATCGTCATCTCTTTTTAGAAACTCATTTACAAACTCTAGAATTATATCAACAGAGGTTCTTTTCAGTAAAGTTAGCCCAGTTTCGCAATTTCTTCTCTAGGCAGGGTTATGTAAACCCACCATCATTCTCACTGGCAAACAAAGGTGTTCTTTATTTCCCAAGTGTGTTCATTTCCCCTCCCCCCAAACTTTAGTATATTTATATTTCATGTTGTTTGGGGATTTTGTTTACCAGAATTTCATTATTATTTTGTAAATAATAAATATTGTATAATTACTTGCACTGGCAGGAAGAACAAAAACTGCAAAATGATAGTCACAAGGACATGATCAAAGCCAGGCCCTTTAGTAGATGAATGGGCTGTCAACACATGTACAAAAGGGGTGGGGCTTTGATCAAGCTGCCCTGGCTACCATATTGCCCTTTTTGACCTAAAGTGGCACATTACCAAAATGAACAATGGCTATCATATGTCTTGTGTATTGAATTCGGAGGGATTGTTTAAAACGCATGGTGAGTCTACTTCACAGGACTAGAGAAGAAGCAGATATTTTAAGGTAGGCAAGACATGACATGGAGACCAAACCAATTGCACAGGTTGATCACCTTTATTTTGACTTAGAACAGGGGGCCCAAGTCCAAGTCCATGGACTGGTATCAGTCTGTAGCATGCCAGAAACTGAGCCACACAAACAAGTGAAGCCCTATCTGCGGGATGCACACGAAACCCAGTTCGTAGAAAAAGCACTCTCCATGGAACCGGTCCCTGGTGCCCAAAAGATTGGAGGCCACTGACTTAGAGGATCACATTCCTTCTGCTTCTATTAAAATGCTGAGTGCTCGTCCAGCTACCCTGATTCCAAGGCTGAAGACGTAAAGTCAGCCACCTCTGAGTGATAGATCTGACTTGGTAGATGGCCACCAATTTCAACAGTAAGAAATGAGAGCCTGCACTTGGGAGAATGACACATCTTAAACATGCTACTAGCTGAGGAAGGTTGCATAGCAGAGATCAGCATGGCTGCTCAAAAGAAGGGGGCATTAACTAAAATGAAACAAACACAAGATTCAGTTTTCCTTCCTTTATTGAAAACAACACTCCTATTTTGTGATCCTTATTCCTATGACAGCCTTGTCCAGGTTCTTATTATTATTGACCTATGATTACTCCTACAGATGTCTTAGGTTTTTCAGATTTCAAGCTTCTGAATTCTTCACTAGCAGCAATGTATGAGATAAGCAACCTCTCATTGAACTCTCCAAATCTGTGTTACTTGCTGTCTAAATTACGGGCCATTAGCTTTCCCTCAGCTACTAGTGGAAGATTTACAATGTGCACTCACACTTTTAATTGCTTTTCTGTTTGCATCACTCTAAGGCTTGCATAGAAAACTTAGCTGCTTTCAGTACCATCAGCCACAGTGTTCTTCTGGGCTGTCTGTGAGACTTAGGAATTGGGGTACTATGTTCCAATATCTCTGGTTCTTATTTGGTGTACAATTCCAGTCATTAGTTTTGGATGAAAAAAGTTCATCCCATTTCCTCTTGTCAGTGAGTGCTGCAAAACTGGGTTCTTTCCCTCTTTACAGAATTCATGGAAATAAGAAGTGAGTAACAGTAATGAAGCCACAGGCCAGTTCTAACCTCTTCTATAGAAGAGGTTCCACAAATCTACCATGCCATTTAGAACCGGTTCCAGTTCCCTCCCACTGCCCATCCACACCACGCTTGCCCCACCCACTGCTCACTGATTGGCTGGCTCACCAATTGCCACGCCCACCTCTAAGAGTCCTATCTAAACCTTAAAGTCTTAAAGCTGTCAAGTTTGAACACCCCTGAGGTTATTTTCTAAAGGGTTAGGGGTGCAAGGGCCTTGTAACTTGGCAGCTTTAAGACTTGTGTGCTTCAAATGCCAGAGTTTCTGACATTTTGGTTGCTAAGCAAGAGTATTGTTAAGTGAGTTTCACCACATTTTACAAGTTGGCCACACCCACCCAATTACATGACTGCCAAGCCAACATGACTGCCAACTCCCACCTGGTCACATGGCCAGCAAGTCACTCCCACAAAGCAGGCCACACTTACAGAAGAGGCTCTAAAATTTTTTGAAACCCACCACTGCACAGGAGGCACCAGGATAGGTCATTCATTTTACAGCAGGTGTGGTATTACCAATATGTAGATGTTTCCCAACAGTGCTTCAATTAAGAACAATTGCTTTGCTTACCCAACACTCTGTCATTTGCTTCATGAAACTCTTTTCATTGAAGTTTCATACCCTTTTGACTTGGACCAACTGATGGCCTTGCTACAATGCTCTGAGCCTCAGAGTGACTCACACTATGCCTTGGTTTGTTCCTTCAAATTCTGACAACTGAGAAGCTCCTTCAGACAAGCTTTAGATTTTGAGGCTGTATGCATATATTTCTACAACCTGTCTGCCATAGTCCATTCTTATTTTTTTCCCCAAATTACATCCATTAAGTACCATGCCCCCCCCCTCCCAAGGAGAAAGGCTTGTGAGAATAACCCAAGTTCTCATGACCAAGCAGTTAGATTCTACAATGCATTGTATACATTGGCTGCCTAGAAACTTGCAGTAGCTATGTGTTAATTGGCACTAGATATCAAGATCATATTACATTATATTATATAGGATTATATCTTGCTTTATGAGCCCTTAATTCATTGTCAATGTGTTACTTGATGTAATTTAAATGCTGGTTTTAAATTACATGAATTTAAATTATATGAAATTAAATTATATGAAGATGCCTACAGAGATACCGAGTTCAACATATTTGATAAGAACATCTCAAAATAAATTTCTTGTCATTGCCCATCACTGAGAGCAGGAGATGTTTCCCAGTAATGTCCTATTATGTTTATTATATTTGAACACCCCTGGGGGTGTGGAACAATCTTCCCAAGAAGCTAGATTAGCTCAACATGATTGTCCTTTCATAAGCATGTTAAAATTGAGATCTTATGGAGGACTTTTTAAATGTAATGTATTGAGCAAACATCACATATATGTATGTATATATTGCTATAAATCTTTTTAAAGTATGTGTTGCATTATATTGTAATATTTTATGTTTATATATTTTACAAATATCAGCCAAGTTGTTTCATATTTGATCTATTTAAATTTCAAATAAATAAATAGTAACTCTCAATACTGCAGGTGTATGGGAATAACCTCACACATTTTTACAAATTAACTCTTCTTAATTTCATGTTTCATTATTTTCCTTTAATCCCATATTAATGCTAGGTTTTCTTGCTTAATATTAATAAAGAGGAATTCATTGTTCATGTAAAACAAATTTAAATAAACTGGATGTTTTGGAGAGAGAGCACAGAATGAACTTAGGGGTTAGAGAAAGAGAGGTTAATTTCTTAAAAGATTTCAATTTTCCTTTAATAAATAGGTATCACTGACAATATTTCTTGCAGACTAGAAATTCTGCTTTCCACTCTGTTAGGTAATGGATTATACGTTTCCAGATTCATGGTCTTATTATCTATGAGGGAATTCTGCTTACTTGTCTAAAAAACAATAAATGAAAATGTAAATTAAAAATGTCCCCCCATAAACAGTGCACAGGCATCCAACCAGAGGTGAGTTCCTACCGGTTCGGACTGGTTCAGCTGAGTAGGTAGTAACTCAACATGCCACGCCCCCAAACCGGTTCTATTGGCAGTCCCATAGGCGCCGCCATCTTGTTTTTGAGAAACGTGTCCCTGAGCAAACCAGCAGTAGAAGAAGCTGGAACCCACATTGTTAATATTGTATCTAACACATACAATAATTGTTATGCAAATAATAATGACTAAGAAAAAGTCTATTTCCAATTATGGGAAATGAATAATAATTGAAAAGTACAAATATTAAAGCAAACTACACTTTACCATTTGAGGCAAAATTATCCTGGCCTCTGGTTCCTCTACCGATTTTTCCCCCTACATCTCTTCCTATGTACCCAGTGTTCAAACATATCAGATAAACACAAGTAGTCTTTATCCCTATTGACCAACTTATGAATATAAATATAGTATCAGCTGAATATAAGTAGCAGTTGTATTAATGCAAAAATAATTAAAACTCTTGTGGCTCATTACACATAGTAATAAACAGACATTTGGCCTGTTTTGCAAACTGAAGGGAATTGGTGGCAACTGATTTTCTTGGAGAAGACATACATATATATAATAAATATGTAAAGTATTTTAAAGAGATAATACTGTATACTTTCATATATATAATCAATGTGTAAAAGATGTGTTTTAAATGCATTTTTAAAAAGGGCAAGTATTTTTATTTATGCTCAGTGCTGAAGAAGCTGCTTGGATAAGAAGCGAAACGTCTTCAAAGAAAAACCAGGTAGTCCAGTTGCCTCTTGAAAAAACACCTTTGGAACAACCATCACCTGAATGACTAAGAATTTCCATAGACAAAAAATGATTATATTAAATATTATTTATACCAATAGTGTTCACTATATTGTTCCATATCTTTCAGTGCATGCAAGTCATCCTTGGTTGCACTAATCCATGTACTGATTCATGCATTTGCCTTTGTCCTATCCCTTTATTTTATCACACACACAACACACCATTACACTATGCAATAGTTTTATGCTTCTCCCAACATATCTAACTCCCACTTCTATGAAAGAAAGAAAGCAGAAAAGCATGTTTTTACATACAACCACTTTCACTTCTTTCAACAAAGTTCACTCTTTAGGCCATATACCAATACCTTTAGGCTAACCAATACCTTTCTAGTAGCATAAATAGAGCATTTCTCTATTTTCTCACCCTTAGGAGGACACACACAGTTATCTATTTGCTTTAGGGTTTCACCATTTACATATAATTTAATGGGTCACTTCGCTTTCCCTGTCAAATGAAACTATCTTGATCTTTAATGAGTTAATTTTTGTTCCATGCTTCTAATTGCATCACACAATGTATCTAATGTTCATTGCAAATCATTTATGTTGTCACCAACAATATGGCATAAAGTAAAATGTAAAGGTTTCCCCTGTCCAGTTGTGTTCGATTCTAGGGCGTGGTGTTCATTTGTTGGGAGGGAGCCAGCATTGTCTGATGACATTTTCTGTGGTCATGTGACCAGCATGGCTATATGCCAAAGTTGCATGGAATGCTGTTACCTTCCCACCAAAGTGATACCTATTAATCTACTCACATTTGCATGCTTTCAAACTGCTAGATACGCAGGATCTGGGGCAGGAACAGTTGTGTGGTGTTCAGGTGTCAAACCCGGCCTGTCAGTTTTCCATCTGACAAGCTCAGCATCCTGAATATAGCCCACTTTTTGGCATAATGACAAATGTGCACATATCCCCATCTAATACATCTCAAAGTAGCATACATTTACTCATAGTATTTTAAGTAACCAAGGGACAATTGCACATTCTTGTTTTATATTCTTCTTATTGCAAGTTATAATTTTGCATATGTTCTGGTCATCAACAAATAATCCCATATATATATTGTTTAATGCACCTACCATAGCTTTACTAAATCAAGGTGACAGCTAAGTTATTAGTCTTATTCCTTGCTATTGGTAGAACAATCCTGTTAGTTGTGGCACATTTGGCCACAAGCATATCCAAAAGTTTTACTCTAAGTATGCTCGTGCTAGTCTATGCAAGCTAGAATCTCAAATCTCAATCTGAAATCTGAAAAGTAACATTTGTTGACATCTCACCAATGCATGCAGTAACTTACAAATACTGAAGGTAAATGAAAAATCAATATGATAATAATTTTATTCATTTCTATTTGTATGAATGCAGGCTGAGACATAAAGATATGTTTACTGAGATAACATCCATTTCAATTTGCAGGTACATTGAATTTCTTCTTTGTTGACAAGCAGGTTCTAAAATAATAACCCAACTCATCTGTGTTAGATAGGAGTGTGCCATGGCAGAGAGATCAAATGTCCATGGGATGCATTTTAATTACAGTTCCATACTCATTAGAAAAGGTCACCAACATCTCAAATAGATGGGGCAAGAAAAGATTAATTATACCACTTAATGTATTTCTTTCTCCACGAGTTCATTTTTATAAGATGATGGAAAGAAATTGCAACCAATTTCCAAACTTTCATTATTGTAAGCTTCAAACAAAATGAATCAAGATACGCAATGAAAAATAATTCATAATTGCCTCACACCGTTTTCGTATCAACGGCAAGAACTATCTGCAAACTGAAATCAATTTTCCAAAACTATGTGTTGTTTTCAAGAGCTATTGAATACTTCTGCAAGTATATTGAGATATTGTCCATATTTGAGCACTTTTACATATCCACAGAAAGACAAATTTGGTTGAAATAGAAAGTATCACTATTATGAATGCCTGCCATCTCCTACTGTGAATTATTAGCACTGATAAAAATATTTATGGTAAAAGCTATCTAAAAAAAGAGTGCTGGTAATATTCAACTATAATAATTTAATTATTATTCAGTTATAAGATTATTTTTCATATAATTCCTATCTTTTTTTCTGATCCACTTAGAAAACTCCGTTTTCCCTATTCCCAATTTTGATTTCAGTTCATCTACTGCATAATAAACGAATATCTTCAGGATATCTGCTACTAGTTCCCTTAGTCCAATCTAATATGCCAATAATAAGACTTAAAGTCAGTGGTAGTTGTAAATTTCTCACTGAAACAGATTATTCCTGAATTTTGCTCCTTGCTTCAGGTTTTGTAATGAAGAACCGGAAGAATATTATCCAGAAGTAAATATTATCAGTTTTATCTTTCATTCTTATTCTGTTCTTTGTTTTGATAGTCATTAACATTCACTGTTATTATATACCAAACCAGACTGGGACAATTATCTCACCAATCTGACCATCCATACCTGTCACATCAACAATGTCTAGAGCAAATTCTCCTGCCTTCTCGGCTAAAATTACAGGTGAACCCAACACATGCAACCTGCTGGCTCAGTTTTCAATCTTACTGTGTCTGCGTTCCAGGCAGGCTAATTGCTTTTCTTGTTCTTAAAAATGCCATGTGAATATTTATAAGTTAATTGGTTGTAGTATTATGATTTAAAAGCAGGTTGATAAAGTGAACAACTGTTCTGGGTAGGGACCATTATAAGGCTCTACACGTCAGAACTATTCACCAATGGAGAATGTTGTTGTTTTCAGAGAGTTCAATTAAAGAGAATAGTAGGTGAATATGAATGTAATGAGGGTAGTTTCAGCAGAATTTGTTCATTGTTTTCAAAGAAGAACAAGCATTCAGACTTAGTGGCATTGGTCTTTTTTCTGCTCAACTAGCCTACCAGATAGTGGTTAGATAGGACAGATTGGTGGCTGGTACACGTGCCCCTTTTTTTCATCTATAGTAAAAGGGAATCTCTCAAAATGCACAAGAATGTATAAACTGTGAGCTTAGACTTTATGTCTAATAGTATTTTAGAGCATTTGAAGGAAGTAAAGAGCATTTGCCAGAAGATGAGAGAAGACCATTATCATTTGAGGGTCTATCATATATTTTCCTTTGTATTTTTAATGGGAGATCTTTTTAATGCTTAAAAGCACTGCATATCTGGAAACATGGCATGTATTTGAAATATTTTTCTCCCTAAAAGCCAAAATCTGGATATATATATATTTCTTTGCACTGAAGGAATATAGACTGGCAGTGTTTGTTTATTGGGTGGAAGGGTGACAGGATTAATTGATATTTGCACATGTTACTTGCTTCCACATTCTAGCACTTTCCACAAGGTCAAAAGGAGGGTGAAATTTACAAGCACAACTATTAGAATGCAGAAAGGCAAAATCAAAAAACTGAATAGGAGTCCAGAGTTTCAAGGGACTGTCCAAAATCCCATCAAAGATCAAGAAAAAAAGAAATGGTAACCATGGGAAACCATTCTTGTCTTAATCTCAGCTGGATAAAGAGAAAAGCATCTCCAGATTAATAGCTAAAATACTTGGGGATTAAGGGGTGAATCCTGTTTGCTGGGATTAAAAGGGCTGAGTTCACATGAAAATCTCAACCAACAACTGCCAATGAATAAATGGGTCTTTTTAATTTACTGGGGTGAAATATAGAAGAATTCACCAAAGCTTTAAAAAATAGAATCTAGAAGAAAAAGTTAAGGGGGGAAAGTTAAAACAAAATAAGATATAAGACAAAGAATATAGACATATACACATACACATACATATACACATACACACACATACACACACACACACACACACATATATGTTGTATTTGTGCTGATAAATAAATAAAGGGAGACGATAGATAGATAGATAGATAGATAGATAGATAGATGATGATAGATAGATAGATAGATAGATAGATAGATAGATAGATAGATAGATAGATAGATAATCAGCACATGATTAGTTAAACAGTAGACAGTAAAAATATTTTATTTTTAAGTTATTTCCACAGCATGGGACATTAAAATTTATGTCACATTATAGTCCAATTTTCAAGTATGATGTGGAGTGTCATGTAATCATAATGTGAAGTCATATAGTATTTTGTTACAAATATAAACCCATAAAGTTTTCCTAATGAATGTTAAATACCTTTTTGTGGTATAACATTATAAAAAAGCTAGCAGGTTTATGAAGGCTTTATCATGTACCACTGAGTGGTACTTCAGAAAATAATTCAGTCCACTCCAGGCAGGTGGGAAACAGCATGCCCAGCCAATAACCCTATATATTATGCTAAGACATAATAGACAACTTTTTAAGGTCTAGGGCTGTTACATTCAAAAATACTGGATGTTAATAAAGAAATCCTTCCTTCTTTCCTTTTTTGACAGTAGAGTATACAGTTCAGAAACCAATATGGGATATCTTCTTTCATCCAACAGGGAAAAAAAATGTGATGGGAGAAAATAGGTTGCCCATCTAATACTTCTTATGGTACCCTAGCCAGAGTGAGCAGGATTTTACCCACTTAACCAAGGTGTCTGTTGGAAGCAGATCTGCAGAGGTCATACTGATATGGTGGCATATCAAAGCTTGGGCACATTGCCCAGAGACCTCTCTAATTTGACAGATAAATTTTCTTTAAGCACTTGCCTACTTTAAATGGATAGAATCTGTAGGAATACTATTAAAATGATGAGAAGTTAAAATGAGATATTTAGAATGAAACAGCTTTTCAAAAGAAACCAACAAGAAGTAAATAAAATTGTGCATAATGAAAGATGACATTTCAGTTGTTTATTAATACTGAAATTGGTATATAGTCCTTCTTTCTTGCAATTATTACCTGATGATAGCAACAGCCATTTTCTGTCTTTATTTTATTCTGCCATTACTACTCTGAATATAGTAGTGTTGTAGAGGAAACATGAAGAAGACGCAGATAGCTGGTTATAGCTAGCTAATTACATAATTTTTTGACATTTACTATCATCTTCCACTACTGCTAAAGTTCTGTTGCATGTAGGGCATTCTGGATCAAATGCACTTTGTTCTCATAAGGTTGAACACAATTTCCCTGAATTTATTCATTTTTAAAGCCGGTTTTTCTATCTCTCAGTTGTACATACAGATAGTCATTGACTTATGACTGGTCATTTTATGACTTTTAAAGTTACAACAGTCAAAGAACTAGTGCTTTACAGCTCATAAAACTCCTCTGACCACTCTAAATGATCCTGCATAGCCCCCCACAGTCACAAGACCACATGTTGAGTAGGTCAACTTTTCAAACACTTCCTTCCCTGCAGACACATGGCTTCAATTTGCAATGTCTTCATCTCTACTGAGAGTAATTTGCAGATCCTTGCATTTGCTCTTAAACTTTCTCAGTTCAGGGCACCAGGCAAAATAACATTTCTTTCTTTAAAAAGTCTAGATGAAAATATGGAAACAAGACTATCAAATTCTTTGACAGCGTTTACCTTACTGCTACATAGATTTTACTAACCAGCTTTTGTGTGTTCAATTGTTATCATATGCATGTATTTATATTACAAAAACTCTAACAAAGAATTTATAAAGGAACCAAAGATATCTCAACATTGATTAAAGAAGCTGTCTATTCTGCATGATGAAGCTGGAGATTAGAAAGATCTTGCTTCAGATATTCCCCTCAGCACAAGCAATTACTTCTTTTCTTTTCTTAATTTGCTACATTGCTTTAAGGTAATGAGGTGTGCTGACAGTTGGAGAATATCTACCTCTTGCCTTAAGGTGATACAGCTACAGCTGGTATAAGGAACTATTATAAGAAAATTGGAATCAATTATTCCCATTAATCAGGAATGGCATAAAAAAAAACCAGGAAAGGAAAAAAAATCAGTATAAAATATTCATTAAAAAATAAATGCTTTGTTTTAAAAATAAAACAAACAACTAAGTCTCCAAGACTAACCAAAATTAAAATATGATGTTCTATTGATAACGGATTGCTGCCAAATGAATTTTGGCTATCCTGGGGCCCTCTTATATGCCCTTTCATTGTTATGGCAAAGCTATGGCACGTATGCCAGAAGTGTCAGGCAGAACCATTTCTCCAGGCACATGATGTTTGGGGTTCCAGCAAACCAGCCAGCTGGTCTTCACATAGCAGAAACCAAAATAGCAGTTGCCCGGTGTGCATGCACACGCCGGGAAGATGGTCTTCCAGTTTCTGGTGCATGCATGTGCACACATGAGCCTCAGGAAATCAGGAAAAGTTAATGACCAGGATTCCTGGTTGCACTGCGCACGCTTTCCATATATTTAATAAGTATGAATGGAATCAGAAACTACTGTCGTAGAACCATACTTTCTGAATTATATATTTATTATGGATTGCTTCATATATTCAGAATATTGGTTTTCCAGAACCATTATATGTTTAACCCTGCTTATGTGCGTCCAGTTAATTCCTTGGAAGCACAAGTATATATCGTCTGCAAGGATAGCCTAGACCAAAGACGTCAATTTGTCTATCTGCACATCACTAATACCAAATGAATCATTTCAATAATCCATCTTCCACCAATCATCATGTCCCAATGGACAAAGCAAGCGTAGGATTTTCAGTTAATAGTAGTGAAGTAATCTGGACAGACTGCAATTTTCCAGAATCTTTTGTAAGACCCAGATAAAATAAGCCAGCCTTATGATGGAATTAAGCTCCTGTTCCACTTTGCCTGCGTTCCACTAACAAATCATGAATGATGCTGCTGCAGAAAGGCAGGTCTGCTTAATATTTATACATTTCAAAATAAACATTTTCAAAAAATATATGGTTTGTTTTTTTGATACAGGGAGAGAGATTTCTAACATTTCTAGTGAATCCCTAGTGAACACCTACGTTTCAAAAATATATTATTAAGTTTCTTCAAGGTTTTCCATATAATTATCTAACTTTATGTGACAAGAAAAATTAGCAAGGAAAAATAGGCCTTGCTATTGGAGTGAGAAAGGGTATAAATAAGTTTGGGATAAGAGCAATACAATGCAGTGGTGGGATTCAAAAAATTTTCTTTGGATGTGGCTTGGTGGGCGTGGCTTGGTGGGCGTGGTTTGTTGGGCATGGCAGGGGAAAGATACTGTAAAATCTCCATTCCCTCCCAATCAGCTGGGGCTCAGGAGGAAGAGAATAGATGAGGGCAGGGCCGGTCAGAAGTGGTATTTACCAGTTCTCCAAAATACTCAAAATTTCCACTACCAGTTCTTCATAGCTGGTCAGAACCTGCTGAATACCACCTCTGATACAATGTCAATGTGCTTTTGAAAAAGAAATAAACGTGGAATATCTTTCCATTATCATAATCATTTATTTAATCATTCATTGATTTTTTTTCTTTCTGAGCAGCATGGTGGCCTAGAGGTGAAGATGTTCACCTCCCACTCATAAGGTTGAGATTCAATCATAGGCAGTGACAGATATTTCTCTGTCAGGGCACAAAGAGAAAATATGTGCATCAGGAAGGGCATCCGGACAGTAAATTCTCAGCTCCATTCAGTTACCCTACCTCCACCCTGAATAAAAGGGATTAAAGGGGTGTGAAAATAAAAAATACTATTTTTGTTTGTGATGCCAATTTTAAAGGCTGCCCACTTGCCAATGACTCTAAGTAGCTTACAAAGAGCTAAAACAAATAATAGAATCAATTAAGAAAACAATATTACTTAAAAATGATTATGCCTGGGGAGAAATTACACTAATTAGCAGCGTAGATTCAATGACGGATTTATGCAACATTCCAGCCCAGTACCTGTTTTTAAAAATGTATCTCTTTAAGCAGTGGCGGATTAAGCACTGACAAATCTTGGTACCCCGCTCCTTTGTACATACTGTACAAATGAAGCCAAGCTTCATTGGGTATTTTTCTTTCTCAATTTTGTGGTGCCCCCTTTGGGCCTGGTGCCCTAAGCATGTGCTTAGTCTGCATAATAGTTAATACCCCACTGTCTTTAAGGCTCTCAGCAGGGCCATGCCATACAGACATTGGGGGCATTGCTATTTCAAAGGACTGGCAATCATCACAGTACAGTGCAATCATTTGCAATCCTATATCTAACTGACATTTCTGCAAATGTTTATTTCCATATAATATTGTTCCTCTACAAACTTAACACCACTCCCATCCCCTATGACTTAATATTATTTATGGGCAGGTACTAAAGTAAAAACAAACAGGGAGGAAGGAACAAATCAAATGCTGGCTGTGTCGGGCGGGGGGGGGGGAATCTTGATTCCTGGCAACATTTTGGACTAGTCTCTGCGGGTTTTTTGTAAAAGTTTTTTGGAAGCGGTCCAAAGATTTTTGGAGGTGGTACTTTCCTGCTTCCGAGGGCTGATAGAAAATGACTGGCCCAAAGTCACATAGCTGGCTTTGTGCCTAAGGCAGGACTAGAACGCAAAGTTTCCTTGTTTCTAGCCTAATGCCTTAACTATTGTATCAAATTGCTTCTTGTGTGTCTTCTTAGCAAGTAGATAAGCATTCTTTAATCATAATTATATAGAATGAACCTTGGAGTTGGATGGACTAAATATCACAAAATTCTGGTTGCCTTGTACCTAGTTTCAGAAGTTAAAGCCAACTCCTAGAGCAGTGATGGCTAACCTTTTTGCCATCGCGTGCCAAAAGTGGGGGGAGCATGGGGGGGTCATGCGTGCATGTGCCCACAACCATAATTCTATGTACCCTTCCCCATGCATGCATTTGACCCCGGTGCATATGCGCATGACACCCCCCCCATGCTCCCCCGCTTTTGCCATGTGATGGCACAGTGGACCTGTTTTTTGCTCTCCCTGGGTTCCAGAATTTTTCTAGGAGCCTGGGGAGGGTGAAAAAGGCCTCCTCATCTAGGACCTAGAGTCAACTGAAAAAACCACTGGATCCTCTTAGAAAGTGTTGGACACTCAGCAGTGTCTGACAGAAGCTGAGTCCCAGCACTCCCCTAAATATTGATGCACTGACAAGGCCATCTAGTTGGCACTGATGATGGCATCTAGTTGGCAGCCATTATGTCACCCTGGCTGGGGAATGAAATGCCTGCAAGCTAAAAACCAACCTCAGAGAGCATTAAGAATTCCCCCTGACATACTCAAGCCAACTTCTGCATGTAAGGATATTCAGGGATGACAATTTGATTTGGTTTATCCCAGGAGGTTCTATAATTCCATTTCCTTAGAATGAAACTGCTAACATTACTAAGTCTAAATTATTAACAGTTCTATTTCTCTAGTCACAAATGAAGTGTGCAAGAAGCTAACAATTATAAAAAAATCACAGCTCTTTCTAACTGATGCTATTGTATGCTGGCAGAAATTCAAGCCAGTCTAATGTTTTCCTGCCATCATCAACATCCCAGCATATATCTGAACGGTAAGTCAAAGTGTAATTTATCAAAGGAAATCCCTGTCAGGTATAGGTGGAATTACTACAAAAGCTTATTTCATTCCAAAAGGAAAATGGATGAGCCCATTCCAAATAAATAAACAAAAATAAATAACTGGGAAAGAAACTAAATAAAAATCACCAAAAGGAAAACACCAAAGAACAATATTTCTTGAAATGTTTTGGCTTAGAAATAACTTATTTATATAAGGTCTTGCTAGTTGCTGTCACCTCCTAATTCCAAGCATTTTCACTTCCAAATAGATCTCTTTTAAAGAAAGAATCAGCAGTAGCTTGGCTTTCAGTCTGATGGAAAATGAAGTCTAGTTAAGGTTACAGAAATCCACAACAGGACAATTTCTGTCCAAACATATTTTCATCAAAATGTGATCATTATGGCTATATCCATCAATTTTTATTTCCACCAATTTCCCTTATTTAGCCTAGTAAAAAGCTATATAAATTAATTTACAGACACCATAAATACACAATTGTGCTGTTATTTGTTTATCTAACCTCAGTAGTCCATGTGCCCTGTTTTGTCTTCCTAATCAAGAATTAAACTAAACCTTAATCTTTATACACCTGTTTGAGAGCCAGTTTGGTATAGTGATTAAAGTGTTGTTCTAGAAACGAGTAGACTGTGACTTCTAGTCTTGCCTTAGCCAACAAAGCCAGCTGAAATATTTTGGGCCAGTCACACTCTCTCTGCTCATGCCACCTCAGAGGGTTGTTATAGCAGCGAAAATGGAGGAGGAAGGAGTATTAAGTATCTTCCCTTTCCTCAGTTATGTATAAAGTAATAAAGACAAGATTTTAAAATGTCATAAATAGATAAATGCTGTCAAACAGCCCTGACCCTTATATTTCATTTTTCCCCGATAGCAGTTTCTATGATATTCCGTATGTAATTTATGTATTAGCATTCCCCAACCTGATGCCCTCCAGAAAGAAATTTGGCATACATACATATTTACCATGGTCCTCCATTTCACAATATGCAGCATTGTTTTTACACATAATATATATGTATGTAATCATACAATAATATGGAATGATAGGTTAAGAATCAATAAGTGAAAGGAATTAGAGTCAAGAAATCAAAGAATGTCATTTCCAACAATCCTTGGTTTGACTACATCCATACATTACTTCGTACACTGCCTTTTGTTTTTTAAACTTCTCACCTCTTTCTTTTCCTTTCCATTTCCATAATCAGCACTATTCATCCATGATTTCCTCAGCCTTTTCCTTCTTTTCTACCCATTAACTCTTCTATCATATTTTTATTTTCTGTTTTGATCCTCATCCATTCCTTTAGTATAATCAAACCAACTCAAATGACCTATTTCATGTCGGTCATTCACTTTATATTCAGTCCAAACTGATTCAGCACCCATTTTGTTCTGGAACCTACCACTTGTTCTACCACCTGTTCTATCACTCATATAAATGACCCATTTCTAGTGTCCGGTATTCAACTTTTATGTTTCTCCATAAATGTACAGTATATCCTCTCTTCCAAATAACAAAGTAAACAGAAACATATTCTCAAACACAGCCATTTTTACTTCTTTCAATAAGTTTTTATTCTTTGCCACAGACCACAAACCACCCATGTGTTTCTACCTGTATGTATAGATCTTAAAATGTCTTCATTGTCTCATTTTTAATAAAATGAATATTCTACTAAAGAACTCAAATGTAACTGCTTGCTCCATTTTTTTCACCATTTATGCATAAAAGGAAATTCTTCATTCCCCTGTCAGACATAACTGTATGAGGTTTTTTTAGGCCAATGTATGTTCTGCTATGTTTATTGCATCCAAGAGGACTTCATAAACCTTTCCTCACTTGTTTGTCAGCAATAAATCATTTACCAAGCATTTCATTTGCTCTCATATATGCTTCACTTTCATTATTTTGTAGATTGCATCGATTACATTCAGCAACCAGCCTTCAGCGCCATATTCAAACAAAACATTTCGTAGTTCAGTCCTGTTCACTTTACCATTTATTTTCTCTAAATCTACAAACACAGAATAAGCCTTCTCATATTCATGCATTTATCAGTGAATTGTTGCAATTCATTTACTGCTTTAAGAACATTTTAAACTATAAACTTGGCCTTTAAAAAATCTCTAATCCTATTTCATTTTTATTGGGTGTATAATTTTATACGTACTATTATAGTTTGATATGGCTTTGAGCTATTCTGATTAGTATGAAAAAGGAGAATAAAAATAAGTAAATTGCAAAACAATTACATCTATCCTGTGGCAGGTAAAGATAAAGATTAGTCTTGTAGTGACCACAAATCACATTTGGCCTCACTATTTCATATTATTAATTATTTGCTAGACACATACCTTGTTGACACATCACCTATTGCTTTCTGAGCTTAAGAATGTTGCCAAAAAAAGTTTATAATTGCCCAATAAAATTTATAATAGTAAAGTAGGCCATATCTCATTTTTTGCATCAATACCGGAAGGTTTTTTTAAATGTACAGTATGTAATAACTAAGTATAGATTATCCCTATATTCAGAGTCCCATTCATGTAATAAAATGTCCTTCCTTTTCCAGGCAAATTAGGCAGAGGTTTTACAAGCCACATCTGAGGTGGATAATGTTGGAAGAGTATTATGTATATGCAGAGATAAAAGTACTAACTGGACCAGAAAGAATCCATATCTGAAAAGAGAATGTAAACCTGTTTGCAAGCTTGCCCAGCAAATGACCTTCTCTAGTGATCATGATGGATAATGAGCTTAATGAACAGTGTAATGAACTACATACAGTCCATCCAAATGCACAGAAGCATGGAAATGCACAGCATGCTAGGGTGGATGACAACAATGATATGCCAAGGACTAAGAGAAGATTAAAGTATGACTGATGTTGAAAAGTGTCAACAATCGGAAAATCAACTTCTATAATGAGGAATTGCCCAAGAATAGCTGGATAATTTCACCAAATAGTTTTCTGAATTGTAACAATATTCTGTGACAAGATTGTGAAAATTACTTGTCGGAGTCCAACACCTTTAGCTTATAAAACAAATGAATATGAGCCCTGTGTGCAAGCTAAAAGAAATTATCGGAAGTAAAGATGTACATGTAGTGTGTACGAACTTTGCTATTCTTTAAGTTACTATACTATATGCTGTTTTTATCTATCACTTCTCATGGTATCTTTTTCATATTGGGAATCTTTCTAGAATCATGGAACTACAAGACAACTTTTGGTAGCTAGTTATCTTAAATAAACTCACTAATTACATTAGTTGGGAAAAATGTATTGAACATTGATGATACCTTTAATTAATCATGTTGGAACAAATGTTCCATAAAAAAGTGTATCAAAGTTTTGACTCACCAAACCTATCCAACTAATATAGTGAGTATAAGTAGCCCTCAGTTCACAACCATTTGTTCAGTGACCACTCAAAGATTTGACGGTGTTTATGACTGATGCTCATGACTGTACTTGTCGCAGCATCCCATGCTATGGGGTTGTGATCACAATTTGGGTGCTTGGCAATCAATTCACAATTGCAATAGTTGCAGTTTCCTGCAGTCATGTATTTGCCATTTGCAATCTTTACTGCTGGCTTCCAAAAAGCAAAATCAATGGAGAAACTGACAGAAGGTCACAAAAGGTGATCATAATACATTGTGCTTAACAATTGTGCAAATTTCACTTGAAGACTAGAACAGGACCTGACAAAACTGTCATTGTAAATCAATGTGGTCAAGTGACATTGTGCTTTGCGACAGTGTCATTTAGTGAAGGATATGTTGGTCTCAATTACTGTCATTAAGCAAAGCGATGCTTTCTGCAGTGTTTGTGCCTATTGGCAACAAAGTTGCATTGACAGAAGGAAACAATCAAGATCAAGTGAGGTACTAATATCACTCTACAAAGCCCTAGTAAGACCACACCTAGAGTATTGAATCCAGTTTTGTTCACCACACTATAAAAAAGATGTTGAGACTCTAGAAAAAGTGCAGAGGAGAACAACCAGGATGATTAGTGGACTGGAGATTAAACCATATGAAAAACGGTTACAGGAACTGGGAATGGCTAGTCTAGTAAAGAGAAGGCCAGGGGAGACATGATAGCAGTGTTCCAATATTTGAGGGTCTTCCACAGAGAGGAAGGGGTCAAGCTACTTTTCAAAGCACCTGAAGGCCAGACAAGGAATAATGGATGGAAACTTACCAAGGAGAGATTCAACCTAGAGATAAGGAAGAACTTTCTGACAGTGAGAACAATCAACCAATGGAGTAGCTCGCCTTTGGAAATTGTGGGAGTTTCATCACTTGAGACTTTCGGTTCCACCACAAAACTGCGATGCCCTTATCCGCGCCGACATAAGTGCGGAGGCAAATCCGTGGCGTCCGAAGCGCTAAGAAAAAAACGACCCTACCGCCACGACAACAGCGCGGTGACAGAAGGGCGTTCTACATGCTTTGTTCTTTGCCTCCAAAGGTAGCCCTCCTCCTCCAGCTGACAGCAGCAGCGGGCACGGGGCAAAGCGGGCTGCCCAGCAGCAGCAGCCCGCGGGAAGGGTCCAGCTCAGCCGTGGGGGGCAGCAGGAAGTGGAGGAGGACGCGGCAGCGGCGGTGGCTGAGGCTCTCCCAGGCCGGCGAAGCGGGCTTGCCCGGCGGAGGCAGGCTGCCCTCTTCTTCCTCAACAACATCTCCTTGGACGGGCGGCCTCCGCCGCCGGCGCCTCCCCCAGGAAGCGGAGGAGGAAGAGGCAGGGCAGGCGGCAGCGGCTGAGGCTCTCCCGGGGCCGGCGAAGTGGGCTTGCCCGGTGGCGGCAGCCGCCCATCCAAAGAGATGTTGTTGAAGAAGAAGAGGGCGGCCTGCCTCTGCCGGGCAAGCCCGCTTCGCCGGCCCCGGGAGAGCCTCAGCCGCCACCGCTGCTGCGTCCTCCTACGCCACCAGCGTCGGCGGCCCTGCTCGGGCCCCCCGCGGGCTTCCTGCTGCCCCCTATGGCTGTGCTGGACCCTTCCCGCAGGCTGCTGCTGCTGCTGGGCAGCCCGCTTTGCCCCGTGCCCGCTGCCGCTGTCAGCTGGAGGAGGAGGGCTACCTTTGGAGGCAAAGAACGCCCTTCTGTCACCGCGCTGTTGTCCGCGTGGTGATGACGCGCGGTGATGACGTCGCAACTTTAGTGACGCGATTTAATCTCCGCTATTTTGCGTAGCGCGGTTTTGTCGTGCCACGGAGACTTTCAAGAAGAGATTATAGCAGTTAGACTTATATATCGCTTCATAGGGCTTTCAGCCCTCTCTAAGCGGTTTACAGAGTCAGCATATTGCCCCCAACAACAATCCGGGTCCTCATTTCACCCACCTCGGAAGGATGGAAGGCTGAGTCAACCCTGAGCCGATGAGATTTGAACAGCCGAACTGCAGAACTGCAGTCAGCTGAAGTAGAGATTGGACTGCCATTTGTCAGAAATGGTGTGAGGTTTCCTGCTTGAGCAGGGGATTGGACTAGATGATTTATAAGGTTCCTTCCAACTCTTTTAATCTGTTAATAAGTACCAGGGATGGGGGGGGGATAAGTAATCTATTTATTTCCCTTCCAAGTCCTACCTACAGCAAAATTATGCCTTCTTCCCTTCCTTGTGGCCATCTCAGGCACCATCAACAAACCAAGGTGAGTTGCTACAAAACACTGTCTCCTTGGTATGTTAATAGGTGCTTCTTTCAGCATTAATCTGCTGACCTGCTCTGCATGTATAGTATGTTATCCATTTACAGTTTATGATTTGAACAAAAATGTTTTGATCTCACCTTGTTTCAGAGAATGATACCAAATATTAGCAAATGTTTTCTTACAGAGGAACAGGATCTTTATTCTAGTTCTGTGAACCATGTGTGAACTTTATCTTTATTCCCTCTCCTCTGCTATCCTACAGAAAATAATGAAATTGACATGAGAAAAAGATGTGGGCAATGGAATCAGCATTCAGCCTGACATTAACTGTTTGGGAGGCGGTTTTAGTTTTTTCACACACTTGTTCCCCCTGATTCTCATGATTTGGGATACATAACATGCAGTTGTTTTGAAAGATTGTTGATGCTGCAGGAAGCTTCCATTCTAAAGTATGGGATTGAAAATGACCAAGTGCAAACACCAGATTCCCCCAGGAAATAGCCTGGATGTTTATCTTCCAGGCCACATGATTTTTTGGAACCTCTGGATAAATGAGATAACACATACACACAGAGAGAGGCACAGCCTCCAGGACCCAAGGGGCATTTTCAACCTCTTTAATCCTATGACAAATCTTATTGGAGTTGGTAATGCTAAACATAAAGATAGCAGTAAACGTTTCATCAACAATATTTTTTAAAAAATATTTCAAGCTCCTCAAATAAATCAGCAAGTCACTTTATTGCTTGAAATACAATTAAGTGAATTGCAGGACAGACAGCATGTTATGTATACTCCCTGCTCCTTAGCAAAGTCAGGCATCAATATTTTATTTATTAAAGAAGTAAACAAATAATTAGATATTTCATCAACATCATGCAGAAGGCTTGTGATTGCCATCCCTGGTTTGTAGGAAACCTAGATTTATTATTGGCAAGACATTAATGAACATGTTGGCATGTACACAAATGTGTGCGAATGTGTACTTTCACAAATGGAAGAAATAGGCATCTGTTTATTCATGCTGTGCTTCTAGGTCACAAGCCACTGGAACAAATCCACATCACCAAACCAATTCTGTCTCCCTCTCTTAAAACAAATTATTTTCCTGCTTGTTACATTTTAAGCAGCATTGGGATCCAAGTCCTGTATAATCACAGTACTTAGTGTCTTGGGAGAGTGTTCTAAGCTTAAAAGGCCTTACTCATTACTGCATTGTTCTAGTTCTAAAGCTATTGCAATTTCACCTATTTCAATATAGCTTCACAGTGCTAAAGGAGGAAACAGCAGAAACAGCAGATCAAATACAGCAGGTAGGTTCACCCTCCTGCCAAGATTTTTAAAAAAGACTAGAATTAGAGAAATAAGTCACACTTCCTGAAGTCACAGTGCGCATCAGTGATTAAACCAGGATTCCAGTTTTTAGTAAATATCACAATATCAGACATTTCTGGAACAACCAAAATTTCCCACATATTTCTGAATAGCAGTTTTGCCCATCTTCATGTCTTTTAAAAATGCATTCTCACTAACAGATGTATCGCTCATATTATCTGCCTGGCCAAATTGATCAGGCAGTGTTGGCATTCTCCAGGTTTCTTCAATTAAACAATACTATCTATCAGGATGTCAGAAGTCTACCTTCTCTATATCAGCACCTGGCTGACATTATTACCCCTGTTAGGAATCAGGCTGAAGTAGCAGTGGCCAGAAGTTCTCAGTCAAGTAAGAATCATTACGCAGCTAAATAAATAATCCCAATCGTCATCTATGACTTGAAAGAGAAGAACCAAATATCCATCAATTTGGAAAGGCAGAGAGAGAAAATTCTAAAATTTAAACTTTAGAGCATTGGCATATGTAGATACATATACTCATAACATTTATAGGCATGCAGCAGAGGTGGGTTCCTACCAGTTTGCATCTATTCAGTAGAACCGGTTCGTCAAATCTACCGAACCGGTTAGAAGAGGTTCCACCAGTGGACCCGGAAAGCAGGCCACACCTACAGAAGAGGTTCCAAAAAATGTTGAAACCCACCACTGGTCTTTGGATATGATTATTCTACATTATCATGCTCATATTTATAAAACTCAGTGCCTCTGTGAAAGATAAGGATAACTACTGCATTTGTGGTGCAATCAGAACATTGTGTGTGTTTAAGTTGTTTTAACGCAAACCAAAGATGCCTTTTAAAAAACAAGTTTACTTCATATTCTTATGCATGCCAGTGCTGTGTGTGAGGTAATTTAAGGTGGTTCTGACAAGTGTCGTCGGCATCTTCATATCCGGTCACATGGGCGGCAAGCCACTCCCATCCGGTCACATGGGCGGCAAACCACTCTGATCCGGTCACATGGGTGGCAAGCCACTCCCACAAAGGAGGCCACACCCACAGAGTAGGTTCGAACAATTTTTGAAACCCACCACTGGCATGCAGGTATAAATGTGCATATACATGCACGAACACAGGGGTGATATTCACTTACCTTCCTTACCGGATCACAAATGTGAGAGTGCACATGTCTGCACACGTCTGTGCATCCTCTCTGCCTTCCACGCATGTGCTTTGCCTAAAAAGAGCCTAAATGGGATGCCGTAGAGCCAGAGTGGGTGGGCAGGGCCACCCACAATTTCCTCTACTGGTTCAGGTGAACCAGTCAGAACCGGCAGAATACCACCTCTGCACGAAGATACTGATTGCTTTACAGTGCAGTAGATAGATCTTCTGTTGGCTTTATTCTTGCCTACAACTAATGTATAGTTTTTGACTTATGACTGTCAAAAATTTTTAAATCATGCCAGTTGCTAAGTGGGTCATTACCTGACTGGCCCGATTTTACATTTTTTGTGTGGCAGTGATGAAACAAATGCTGCAGTCTTTGAATGAACCCATTGTCCACAGTGGTCAGTTTATGCCAGAAAACAGAAGCAAATGCAGGGCTCTGTTCTGCAAAGGGTTTTGTGCTGTTTGGCATCTTAGAGACTCTTGCAGCCGTAGAGGGGAGCAGTGCCAAGAAGCCCCTGAGCCACAGCATATTCTTTCTCTGGTCTCCCTGACACCACACACCTGCATGCACACATCCCATACCCTCTTTCCTCAGTCTCCCTGAGCTGGTGTTTCTACTGTAACACAACCCCAACTAACACGCAGCCTTCTATGGCCTCCTGCCCCACAGTATTTCCACATGTCTGGGACTTCCTCCACTTCTGGCTTAGTGAACGGTGCATCTGGGGTCAGATTGCTGCCGCTAAATGATTCAGACACATGACATTGTGCTTTATGACAGTATTGCTTAGCGACATAAATTCCAGTTGTATCCCAATTGTAACTCGAGGACTATCTGCATATTCTTAAGACTGGTTTCTGTTCAAAAATATGACAAAGCTTTCTAAAATAAAATTACAATACAAAATAAAGGTGCCATATGATTGAGGCACACAAAGTAAGGTTTGATGCAAGAGAAAATTGATAGAGAGCTACCAAAAATCCAAAGCCTGGCTTTATCCAAGCTGAATGGTGGAAGATTCAGGGCAATCAAAAGTGCTTCATTGGAATTCAGTATTACAAAATATAGTGATGGTTAATCTCAACAGCTTTAAAGGAATGGCAGTATGCCTCTGAATTATTGGTTGCTGGAGAATCTGAAAAGCAGCTTGCTTTCGTTCTCATGCCCAGGCACGTGATTAGGGTTACAATACAATGAACTAGACAGGCCTTTGATTCTCATCCACCATTATTCTTGTGATTCAAATATTTTAGCAAGGAATTAAGAAAGCATTATCTGTTCTTGATGTCAGAAAATGAAGATCCTTTCCATGTAGTGAACAGGAGGAATATGCTCAGTAGTATACTGATGGGAACAGTATAGTTTTGCAGCTATGTGCTGGGAGAGATGTGCTGATTTCATCAATTTTTATGAATGGAAAAGAAAATGATATTTTCAAATTAATGTAACCATGGGACCTGGGAGGGAGATTGAACAACTCTTACAAGGAAATACCCTGATAGCAGAAGAAAAGAGTTGAATGATTTTATTTGCAGGAACGGTATATAAAACACACCCAGCTATTCATTTTTTACTTATAATGCAGGCATTCATTTTATTAAGAAACACTGGTGCACTAAACATGGCTCATGGCTTTGAAAACAATAAACAAGCATATGCACTGAGAAATGATGTATGATGCTCTTACCATTCTTAATAGTGTATTCCATTTGCGGCATTTGAAAGCTATGAAAAGGTATCACTGAACATATAATCTCCACTAAATTGAAGAATATATCCATGATGACTTTGATTCCTCGATGTTTTGTAGCAATACATCTCGAGGCTATACATACAGTGGGTAGATAAAAGTATTTTTAGCATCTACTATGTTGCACCTTTATTAGATGTCCTCTGGTATAGCAAATACCAGCATTTTCTTAGACAGTTCACTGTTTTGTATAATTCTTTAGACAAAAGTCTTGGAGACTTGGATTCTCCACTGCATTTTAAATTTCTTAGATTCCTTCTTTACATCATAACAAGTTTTTAATTCATCAGTCTTTTTTAATTTTAAATCTTTTTATCTCCAGAAAAAAGCAACAAATGTCTAAAGGGATGGACTCTGAAATTCTTAATATTTTTCATCAGAATTTATAATGGTGTCCTTAATTTGGCAGTATCACTGAAATCTGAGATTACCCATTCTCTCCAAGATCTCTACTCGTTCTCTCCAAATACACAAATAAAAAGAGGAATTAGTACTAAAAAACGAATGTTAATAATTATGAAAATTGCAATATATAAGAGGTTTTCAATAGCTTGTTTGATCCCCTAGAATGCGGGGAGGGATACACAGGGATCACAATTTGAGATGAATACGTATCTGTACACAGACCATCCCAGCTTCCAAATCAATACATCTCCAGTGGAAAAGATCAAATAGCTGGTGACTGAAAAAAACATCTGCCTAAGTCCCAGGAGAGCTTCTGCTTGGCTATACTGGGTTAGAAAGATAAATAGTCTGATGGCATATGGCAAAGTATCTTCCTGGGATTATAAGATTATATGTGGCAAGGGATGTGTAAATTAATATAAATCTAGTCTATGTCAATGTCACATGTACTCACATTTTATGCCAATCCATTCAATTGCTTTTCAAATTATTTAGTAAATACTGCCTCAAACCCCAATTTTCACTGTAAGGTTTTTAGATGTATCTTTCTGGAAAATACATATTTTTCTACCTAACCTAGTAACATAAATTGCTACTTTCTTCTATATTTACTCCTTGTTTATGTGCAACCATTCTTTATCTCTTTGAGGAGCTGTTATTCTTTAAACTTCTCCTAAACTTTATTTCTTAGACAGCTTTTCTATGAACATGCTGTATTTGCATGAATTTTCTTTCCTAAAGGAGTGCCAATAAATTCCCTGTATTGCTGCCATTTACACCATGACAGAATCTGCTCTGGTGAATCACAGCACTACAGTGTAAAATAAACCCACAAGACATTTCACTTACATGATTTTGCATAGTTTATATGAGGATGAACTGCAACATCCATTCATTTTACAATTAAAAGAAACCACCGTAGAGTCAATAGCAGTAAATTATTTTCCATTCCCTTCTGGATCATCTCCTTTACACAGTAGTCAACTGTTTCAAACTTCCTGTTGAATCCAGGGTTGCTCAAATTCAGAAAATACTAAATGAAATCATTATGATAAGGTAGTAATAAGCCTTGTCTAGGCATTCATTAAAACAATGTTTTTCAACCTGAGGAACTTTAAAGTGGCGGACTTCAAATTCTGGGGAATTCTGGGAGTTTGAGTTCACAGACTCTAGGTTTCTCATACATTCTAGTGAACAGGTGTCAAACTCATGTTGCCATCACGTGACATATTGCGATGTTTTCTCCTTCACAGAGCAGGGGTGGGCGTGGCCTGCATTGAAGCAACCAGCCCACGGGGCTGCCAGTTTGACACCGCTGATCTAGTGCAATGTTTGTCAGCAACTTTAAGATAGTTGGGTAATTCTGAAAAATGCTCACATATCTAGAGCATTTGAGAAATTTAAATCGAATAAAGTGATTAGGTTACAGATGTTGGGAACTATCAACTTCATACACTCCCCTCTTCAGTATTGGGCCTTGTTTCATCAAACAGTAAGGTTTGAAGAGAGCTATCAATTTTAATGCAAGAATTTTTCTTCATGGTCATGGTCCTTATTGAAGAAGAATTTATAATTGTAAAAAACAGTTTCACTTTCCACTTAAGGCAGTCAAGATCCAAAATTGCAAGAGTAAAACACAGGTGATCTGCATTTATAGGGGGATATCCTCACATTGACCTATTCAGGTGAATGTTCAAGTTAATCCCTGCATAGCTTAAATGCAATTAGATCATTGGGGATACAGATATTAAGCAATTGTGATAATCATTGAACTTTAAAGGACTGTAATCACATTCAAATTAGACAAATTTAAGATCTGCCAATACAGAAGTTTTGAAAATTCTGTATTACTTCATAATTAATTGGGTTCTAATTCTGCCTCACTTGTATATCTCTTTTGCAGATCTCTCTTTGGAATAATATTTTTTTTGCATCTCCCTTTTATATATCTTTTGTTTTGGGATGTGGGGTGTAAGTATCAAGACATTCAAATAGATTGATGCCACAGTACTACATATTTTTCTGCAATCATTAATGTCTGAATAGTATTTGTTCTACAATGCCTGATAAATTCTGCTGGTTATTTTTCTGACATCCATGAAAGTGTTGACAAATTTCAAGATTTTTTCGGAAGATCTCATGAATTAAGGCAAATATATGTGTCCAAGGATAATGTTGCAGGATCCAGTCTGGTTCGGTCACTTGGACCAGTGATCTGTTTGAAACCACTTTATCTGCTTTAGCTGCATACCACAGAAATTGCCAGATTTCATGATAAGATTTATTTCATCTTATATTTCATTTACAGTTTGGAATATTTGCATAGTAGATAATGCCATAATTATCTGAATTACTGCATATTTTTATTATTTGATTATGATTTCATGTTATAGAATTATTTGTTTTTATAGCTATAACTGCCAAGAGTCACTTTGCAGCTGCCAGTATACAAATTATGTAATAAACGAATAAAGGATGACAGGTCATAAATGAATAAAGGATGACAGTTCACAAAAATAAGATACATACAGGAAGACCATAAATGACTATAGAGATACTAGCAAGGAACTGATTTTTTTAATTTTTTTTTTTAGAAAGAGCTGAGGTTGGCAAAGGTCTTTAAGAGCAACAAAAAAGGAGGAATCAAGAACTGACGTTTCAGAATGATACAATATCTATTTCAAATGGAATATTTGTTTTGGATTATATTCTCTTGAGAGAAATTAAGGAGGGCAGATGTCTTTACCTGAAAGAGAAAAACGTCTCCAAGAGGAAAAAAAGGAAGATCACAGAAATTAGAGATCAATCACTCAGGTATCAACACATGGTTGTTGTTTTTTTAACCATAGATGATAAAGTGATCCATCTATTAAGTCCCTTGAAAATAATGGGGTGGTCAATAAATCTTGCTGGGCTAACATTCTCTAATTTTTTCAGTCAGTATCTTCCTCAGAAGTTTCTAAGAACGCTCTTGACATAAGATACTCCCATTTCAACAAAGCACTTGACAAAATGTCCTCTGATGGGCAAGCCTATTAGTATGGGTTGGGTAGCATGACAATCACACATCCTGCGGTCTCAAAAATGATACTGAATAAATACCAAGTGACTCTTCTTCAGATGTGCAGGTGATGCAGCATTGAGTGGGATAGGTTACATCCTAGGATTTAGGAATGCTATTTAAAATAATTTTGGTTTGTTAGAAAAATGGACTGAAAATCAGAATGCATTGTAACTGAGACACATGTAAATTTTTTCACTCAAGAAAAAGAAACCAAGGACACAGGTAAGAAGACATGATTTGATAATAGTTATGGAAAAAATATATCTTGGATTCAGTTAACTAAATAAAAACTGAAAACCAGTCAGCTGTGTCACGCAGCTGCAGGAAAGGCAAATGTGGCTTTATTCCGAATCAACAAAATATAAATCCAAAATTACAGGAAGTAATTGCTGTAATTTATTCTGCTTTAGTCAAACCCACCATGTGCAGTTCTGGACACAAGCTAAAGATTCAGTAAACACAGAGCAGATTCAGAGGACAAGATAAGCAAATTCAGAGAAGGAGACTATAAATTAAGAAGCTCTATGAAGGAATTTAGGAACAGATCGATATTAGTCTACGATAGCCATTCTTACAGCTGATGAAATGAACTGTAGGTCACAAAAGTTTATATCTTTTAATGATATTTGTTTGTAAGAAAGGATCCTGTTAAATGCATGTATTTAGCTTTGAGAAAAGATGATTGAAAAGATATGATAACACTGTTCAAATCTTGGGGAAAGTAGCACATAGAAGATTAAAAAAAACTGTTCTTGAATGTGGATCTAAGATATGGGAAGAAAGATTGGAGAGGATCCTAACAATAAGAATAGTTTGATAGTAGAAGCAATAATTGTACAAATTTGTCGGTTCCCTTTCATTTCTCTGCGATGCTTCACTTTGGGTTTCTGTACTGAACAGGGCATTAGGCTGGATGGCCTAAGAAGTCTCTTCCAAGTCTGTCAGTCTATAATATTATTTTGCCTTAAAAAAAACTTTTATATTCCCCCACAAGAGTAAGATACTTCACTTTGGGTTTCTGTACTGAACAGGGCATTAGGCTGGATGGCCTAAGAAGTCTCTTCCAAGTCTGTCAGTCTATAATATTATTTTGCCTTAAAAAAAACTTTTATATTCCCCCACAAGAGTAAGATAGCTCTTCAGAAGCTCTAGTCTAGGACTAAAGCAGAAGCCTCCATCAGGTCACAAGTCTAAGTCTCCTTCTGCTCCCCCTTAATATTTTTTCCTATACAGTTCAAATAGAAATCTCCCTGGAAATGTTCCTACCAGCTATCTTAATACTATATTTAAAACATTCACATTTTATCTTCAATCAGCATTAAGAGCAAATGTAATCTAGATTTTTGTAGCAGTTATAATCTTGGGAAACAACCACTGTTGAACAATCACTTCTCCCTCACCGATAATTCTTTCTATATTGTAAAAACTAATTCTGCTGCAGCTATTTAGCTTGCACACATATGGCATTAAGATATGGTGGTGATGAAAGAGCAGGTGTACAGTACATGACCAGTTCTCTGTATCAGGTTGAGCTTCTCACTGAGTTGTAAAGCCTATAAGAAAATCTCAAGGATACTGGAAGAACATGGGTAGAAGCAACTCCAGTATCTGAAACTCTGCCTTCTTAGGATTTCCACTTTCAAAGAAATTTATGGATGTGCTTACAAACTCTTGCCTATTAGTGCAGAGGCATCAAGAGCCAAATGAAATCAGAAAAAAAAAATCACCTTGAATATGAATATCTTCCGCATCAGGAGCTCTTCATTCAACTGACATTATCCCACAATTGTGTTAAAACAACTCAGCTAAAGTAAACTCAAATTAAAAAGCTATGCAGTCTTCTTTCCAGTTATTACCGCAACCATATTGCTGGCATCCTTGCCATTTACTTAATGCCAGACAATCTGGATATATGCCTATTGGGTTACTTGCCCTACTTGTTTTTTAAATGCTCCTAATTTAGATATTAATATTTAACATCAACATTACTGCTCTGACTTCCTGCAGAGGAGCTTTTAGCCCATATGTATTCAATAAACTGAAAAGGGAGCTCTCCTGAGAATGAAAAAGCAGTTTAAGATAAGAGTCCTCACTACTCAGTGCAGCTGCAGGTGCTTGTCAAAAATTCTAAATTCAAGATCTGAATATCATTCATACTGAACTTCTAGCATCAGGCTAAAGTAATTAAATTATAAAGGTGCCCAACCAATGAATGTTCATGAGAAATACAAATATGTATCATACCTTACTATAAGGAGCTTATAAGGAGTGGTTAAAGTGCAGTGTTGTAGGCAAACTCAGGCCCATAGCCTGGAGTTTGATCCTGATGGGACTTAAGGTTGACTCAGCCTTCCATTCTTCCAAGGTCAGTAAAGCAAGTACCCAGATTGCTGAGACAATAAGCAAATTATGCTTCTATCTTGAAAAATGCCCAGAGAGGGCTATAAAGCACTATGGGGTGGTGCATTAGTCTAAATATACGTCACCACTGAGCCACAGTGATGCATGCCAGACACTGGAAGACCAGGCGGCCGGCAGGTATGCACATGCCATAAACTAGAAGCTCAGCTTCCTGGTGTGCGTATGCATGCCAGAGAACTGCTCTTCCAGTTTCTGGTGACCTGTGCTTGTGCATCCTCCCATTTTGGCACTCAGTACCAAAAAGATTCACCAACACTGACCTAGACTTTGGAAGGGGTGTAAGAGGGGAAATAATTAATCCATATTGAAAATAAAATAAATTCTTTACAAGCTAAGAAATATGCTGGTTTAGAAATTTGCTTGTTTGGAGAGTTTGAATATAAGATTTCTCAACTGAAATATTGTAGTCAAGGATAAGATGTGCCATGTGCCATTGCACATGATTGAGCTGTCCTTGTTGCTTCCATGTTATGTTATTGCATTAAAAAAAAAAGACCTTGACTCAGTATGGAACAGATGAGGCTCCAATGGGCCTCACTTCAGAAGCAATTTTCTGGTTTCTTTGAAGGGACAGAAGGCAGAAGAGAGATTTTTCAGAAATGAAAATAAGCTATTTAATTTAAATTATCATCCACCAATATTCTCTAATATAAAATGTTATCTCTTCCAGCTTAACCTTATTTTCAGACATGAAAGGACTATAACAAAGTTCAAATATAAAAGTTGGAAATATTATTTCCATGTATGTATGTATGTATCTATCTATCTATCTATCTATCTATCTATCTATCTATCTATCTATCTATCTATCTGAAATGAGAAATACATAAATTCGTAAATATTATGAGCAATCATATACTCAAATAATTTTTAGCTTTCAGTATGTTTAGATTCTAATGTAGAAACAAGGTAGGACACGTTTACTATTGCAAAGCTGACAAGGACCACAAACGACTGAGCTGTCACTGCTACAACAAGCAGTGGAAGGCCCCTGATACTTCAAGATACATGGGGCACAACCAAAACATCTGGAAATTGCAAGCAGTACAAGTTATCTTTCAGCCTAAGCTCAATTAGTTCAACTGCCTGCTTTGTGCAGCTACCCAAATTAAAGCATCATCTGCTCAAATATTCACAGCAAAGGAGAACTCAATATCTTTTTCTGCAACTGGTTCCACGGTTGAACTGTTCTGTTAAGAATGTTGTTCTTAACATTCAGCTGGAATCTGCCTTCCCTCAAATTAAAACCACTGTTCTATGTCCTGCCTCTGAGATAAGGACAGATGTTGTTGGCCTTCTTTTGTGCATGTCCTTTCAGATAGTCGAAAAGTACTGTTTGCTGGGCATCTTAAGGGTTAAGCAGGGTCAGATCTGGTTAGTATTTGGATGACAGATGACAAGAAAATACCAGAATTATAGACCAAATTGAAAAGTCAATAACAAACCAGGAGAAAGCAGTGACAAACTACTTCTGTATTATTGCCAAAGTAGATACATCCATACATCTATCAAAAGTTTACATATACTTAAGATAGGCTAAATTATTATTTTTTTCAAATGGAAAACATGACCATTAAAAGTCATTAGAATATCACTTTTGTTTTATATACAGCATTAAGACTCTGAAGGTACTCAATACTTAAGCTAAATAATAAGCCAAACTTACTTTATAGCTTACATTTCATTAAAAGTCCTTTTTTGGTTCAAGAAGGATTTGGAAGGAGAGGACCATTGGAGTTATTTAACTTTCAGCATGTTGCTGCTACTTGGGGAGCATTTTAAATATGATGTTTGTTATCTTATTTATTTGTTGTAAACATTTTTGAGGGTCCAGGTGGCACCCAAACATAATACATCAAATAAATAAATCCCAATATTAGATCATACAATCACTTTCTCTTTCTTCTGGGAGCAACTTATTATAATCATTAACAAACAAGTAAAGCCCTGTAGCAGGAAACCTACCTGAGATTGCAAAATGATTATGATTACATTACAGGTACTTCTCCAAAATGCTTAGTCTCTTATTTGCCAAACCCTTGCAAGAGGAAGAGAATATACATGTGTTACCAACATGGGAAAAGCATGTGGAAGTGGAAAGATTCTAGAGGAGTACAGCCATCGCTTATGACTGTTTTACTTATTACTGGAGGATGGCAATTCGGCAGTAAAATACAATGTTGTCACTTTCAATCTGTGCTAAGGGTGATTTAAAACAGCTAGCTGGAAACAACTTACAGTGTTATCTGATTACAGTATACCAGGCAAATCGAATTAATGGGAATGGGGGCTATATCATCTCTTCTGACAGCCCCAGATCAATTCTACACTATGACTAGTTCGGGCAGAATTCTGAGGATCCTTCTCATCTTCTTAAGGGCTTCATTTCAAAGAATCCAACTTTGAGGGAAAAAAGATTAAATTGTTGAGCTAAGAAGACGACAAACCCTGGCTTTCCCTGCCCTGCCCTTCATTCACTTTCTTAGGAAGGAGCAAGAGAATGGATGATAGCATCCAAGAACAAAAGACCTCTGCTAATTTTGTGCTAAGAGAAACTTCCCTCCATCTTCTATCTTTGTCACTAGAAATTAAGAATGTTCACAGCAAAATAGTCACAGTTACAGATACCTAATTAGAATACTGGAAAAGACAATAAAAAGGTGTATGTCAGTCATTTGTGTGCGTGTGCATGTGCACACACACATGTGCATGGGTACACAGTGTGTACAAATGTGTTTGTGCATGCATGCACACACACACGCACACACTATACACTACATTTTAATAAGATGCTTTATAGGGGTCTTCCAAAATGAATTTTGCATACATCTTAACACATGCAACTTTCCCATAAAATTGTATCCTTGGTAACCCATCAATTGGACATTGGTAGAAATGGAAATTATTCAACAAAAATAAAACTTTTTTCCCAGTTCAGCTTTCCTAAATCAATGCACTTTTTTTTTCTATGTAAGGCTCCCTAACATACATTATCTTTGCAAACCATTTCTTACACGTGAACTTTTTTTATGCAGCCTTCTCAACTGTATACTTCCACCAACCCCAATTTCATGGAAGACTGATTTTTCTTAACTAAGCATGGTTTAAAGACAGATCTCAGAAGAATATGCACATTATTTATATAATTAGCCTCTTGCAATGAAACATTAAATCAACATTAGAATGAAACTAATCGTAAATACTTAAACATGAAAAACAGTTAAAAGAGTGTTTTGAAAGATTTAAAAATCACCAAGGCAATTTGGGTCTTTCACTTCAGCAGAGAGCACATTCCAAATAACTGGACTGTTTGTACAAAACAATTGACTCTCTCAGAATACAGAAAGGAGTATTATTTTAAGTACTGGGCTCAATCTATACATTTCTTTCAAAGTAATAATAAGCACAATCTATTTCATCGGGAAACAATAGCCAAGTAAAGGTATAGATACAGTAAGAGAAGAAGCAGTTGTTATATTAGGCATCTGCATTTATTCTCCTACATGTGGTTCAAAGTTGCTTTATCAGAAAGAACTGGAAACAAATATAATTTATGAGAAGCATATTATTAAATACACCTACTACCCAAATAACTCTTCACAGATAAAAAAAAGTTCACACAAAGAATATAAATAATATTAACGACATGTCCATGTAGTTAAAAATGAAATGGTTGTTTTCCTGTTTTTCTGAATTCTTCCAGGAAACTCCAATTTATTTGCCAAATTCTATATTATGTGGAATTCCAGACCAAAAGATAACACCTGGAAGAGTTCATTCAAGAGATCCAACCAAATGTTACCAATAGATCCACCTACTATTTTAAGGCCATGATGCAGTTTAAATAATAGTTGATTAAAAATACATCATTGTCATGGATATAACCCTGTCTTTCCACTCAGATGTATATTCAAAACAAACTAAGGTAAAGGTAAAGGTAGTGCTCATCTCCATTTCAAAGCCAAAGAGCCAGTGCTGTCCGAAGATGTCTCTGTGGTCATGTGGCCAGCATGACTAAACGCCAAAGGCACATGGAACGCTGTTACCTTCCCACCAAAGGTAGTCCCTATTTTTCTACTTGCATTTTTACATGCTTTTGAACTGCTAGGTTGGCAGAAGCTGGGACAAGTAATGGGAGCTCACTCCATTATATGGTGCTAGGGATTCAAACCGCTGACCTTTCTGATCAACAAGCTCAGTGTCTTAGCCACTGAGCCACCGCATCCCTGTCAAAACAAATTAAACAACATTAAAAGCAGTATACAATATTATATGTATTGCTCTAAGTTACTTATCCACTTCCTCAGATGTCATGAATTTGAACTGATTCTTTCTAATGTAGAAGAGGATTCACCCCATAATTCACCATGCATCAATGATGGCATTTATGCTGCTGGATTGTGAGAGATTTTACCTGAGAGAAAAATCAAATTACTAGAATAATGTTTCTCAACTTTGGCAACTTTAAAATGTGTGAACTTTAACTCCCAGAATTCCCCAGCTAGCAAGTTCCCAATCTAGAACAGTTCGGTAGACTTTATCCTTGCGGTTGTAATATACGAGGGAAAAATATGTTGATGTTACCTAGTTAAATAATGAAATGTCTTCAAGAAAGCAAGTTCATAGAACATCAAGCACCCCACAGAACCCTTTTTGCTGCACATATTGCAACAACACACAAGCCTTCAAAAGTGTGTTTTTCAGACTCAAATATAGGCACCTGCACTCTTGACAACTATCTTGCACTTCGGGTTTCACAGTTTATCTATGCACCATCTTTGCAGCTTATTGGAGAGGTCATAGTGCAATTGTATTGGCTATCTCAGCAAGTTTCCTACTCTCGTACCAACCAGGTCACTGATGGAATCATTAATGCAATCAGAAATGCATTATTCTAAAATCTCTTGGAATCCAGCTAGATCTGTTTTCATAGATTAATTCACCCCCACAGATCCACTGCCCATACCAAATCATACTTTGTCCAAATTAGAGTGAATTTCACTTTGGGAGATTATTTAACTTTTCTTCCTAATATATACTATCAACAGCACAAGCCAAATGCTTCTTTTTTCCATCTAGTATAACCTGAACATACTTTTTAGCCTATAGAAAGACCACAAATTCTTCATACTCACTCTGCTGTCCCACTGATAGCATCTGTCACTTTACATCAACAATTGCAAGCATGATCCCTACAGACAGCTTACCAGAATTTATAAACTACAGTTTATCTTGGAACTCTAACCATAGGCACTTCTGGGCAGCTACTGTCATCAGTCACCAAGGGACAAGCAATTTTTCAGCAGAAGAAATTGGGCAGAATCAAATTCAATAGAAAACATCCATGAGGAGAGTTCATGGCAAGTGTGTTTGTATGTGAAACAACTCTTTCTATCTTGGCCTCCATTGTGTTAGTTCATTGATTTCCTCCAACACTGACAATTTCCTCCAATACCTCACTATTCCTGAGCATATCAGTGAGGTATGCTTGAGATAATGAGTGAGTAAGCAGAAAATCCAATTGCACAGCACAAGGTGGCCAGCAAATCTGTGTATCATCCTATACTGTTCTATTAGCCAAGTGCTCTGCAGCTTCATTAGATCCTGGAAGAACTCAAGGAGATGGGCCAAAACTATGGTCATCCCAACACACCAGCAAATTAATTTCATTTGGGTGAGGCAATACAGCTTTGGAATGCTCACCCAGTGGTTTTATATTACTACCCAAAGGTTTTGTCTTACTATTTTGCTGCTGTTTCTGCTTTAGCTCCTCATTCTGATGTGCTCCAGAAAATTTGGACTAATTTCCATCATTCTCAAGTGACATAGCCAAAAAAAGCTAAAGCATGAGAATTAACATTGAAATACAAATAGAAGGCAATAGCCTGAATAATGCTACTTTTGCATTTTCTGGTACCATCTTCCTCCCTCTCCCCCTCCTCTCTTCTTCTTTCCTCACAAAATTCTATTTTTTTTTTGTTTCTTTTTAGCCTCATTCAACATTTTGGAAATGCAGGATCTAAATATTAAATAGATAGAAGATAGATGATACACAAACAAACAGGATGCCAGCTTTGAGCTATTTAAAATATTGACTACATTTTTAAATAGGTAAATGTCATCAGAATAAGCATCAAACTGATTGAATAGAAACAAAACCAATGAAACAGATTGATTACACTACGACTTTCTCTCCCACTCCAGTGATATTTTGATTTAACATCCCAAAAGAGCTTCTAGTGGGTGGTGGCGAAATGTCTCATTTGTAAAAAACCCATGGGAGAGAGAAGAATCTAGCAAGCACTGGCTTAGTTTTTCTGTATGTGAATGTATGCATTTGCATGCCCTCTAGTCAATCTTGACTCCAGGCCAAGTCCCTGCAGTTTTGTTGACAATATTTTTAGAAGACCTTTGTCATTGCCTTCTTTCAACAGCTGAAAGGGAGGGGGACTGGCCCTAAGTCACTTAGCTGGCTTTTGTGCCTATGTTATGATTAGAATTCAGAAATTGTCTCTCAGATTAGCTTTATTCCACTTTGTTAATTATTTTGACAGAGACAGTAACCTCTGAGCTTTTGAGGACTCTAATGAAACCAACAGATCTCACAATCAGTACAATCAATTCATTTCTATACCTCAAACTTTCTTAGAGCAAGAACCTTATCTATATACATAAAAATGGCTGTCTGTGTGTGTGTGTGTGTGTGTGTGTGTGTGTGTGTGTGTGTTCCAACATAACTCTGGAACGCCTGGAACAATTTCAATCAAACTTGGTACACAGATGACTTACTTTCTGGAAACAAATACTGTGGAGGTAAGCCATCTCTAAAACCCTCGGAGTGTGCGTTCTGTTTATATACAGCCTGTTGTGCCTTAAAATGGCTTCTACTGTACTGCTAACAAATGGCTTCTACTGTGCAGTGCAGTGGAGTTGCCATGGTAATGGCTTCACAGAACTCCACAAGGGGGATCCCTCTGGTAAGGGGGAAAATCCAACATTAGAATTTACGTTTGGTCTGTATATTTTCCCCCTATAAATAAATACCCGGGCAATGCTGGTAATCGGCTAGTATAGGAATAAAGAAAGGGACTTTCTCACTGGTTGACCTCCTTGCAAACCCTCAACAATACTGACATTGCTGACATTTCAGCACAAAGTTGTTTGTTCAGACATGTATTCATTTTCTAATTTCTTTTTATTATATTGATTCTTATTGTTTTACAATATTATCTCTTTGCTAAGTACTGTAGTCTTTTCACACCCCATGAAATGAAAAATTGCTGTGTTAGCTCTTGGATGGAAATGCAGTTTTAAAACAATGCTAATAATTAAATAGAAAACATAAACTCCAGATGCTAGGCTTTAAATAACCGGTTAAAGGACATTTGAGTTTAGCTGCTGCAATTCCTTTTGCTTTTCTTTTTTTTTTTACTTGCAGTTGCCCAACTATGCTACAAATGTATGACAATCTTCCCAACAATAATCTTCTAATATTTTTGGCCCACAAAGAGATGAACTTGTCAAATACTTATGTTATGCCTAACTTCATAGAGTCAGCAAAAGCTCTTTGTAGGGTATGCAAAATTGTGGAAAGCCTTTTTGTGGCACATGGGCTGCATTTACCCACCAAAGTTGTAATGCATGATAACAGCTTTCTTCTCTAGTATTAAGGCCCGTTCTTTGGACTTTTTTTCTTTTCTTTTTTGTTAATTCACCATAGTCTAATCAATTTCCTAATTACATCCCTGTGTTGTTTTCCAGTGACTTCCTGTTTTCATCCACTTTAAATAAGCCCTTCTGAAATGTTCAGTCATTCAATGCAAATACATAATAGTTAAGTCTTTTAACTCAGCCCAGCCATTGTAGCCTTCTGAACGACAGCCTTCATGCAGTTTTGGATTAAGACATTAGGCACTTCAGTTTCATAGGCTCTTTGTTAAATGCATTGTTATTCATGTTACACTGGATACATGAATGTAAATATTTTATAAACACATGCAATAGAGTTTTCTGTCCAGAACTTTAAACCTGGCAACCAGATGTTACAATATGAAACAGGCCATAACATAAGGTGACCAGATTTTCAGATTGGAAAAGAGGGACACCCTTGACCAGGGGGGGGGGGGGGGCTTGATTAAAAAAAATTTTTTTTTGTCAAAAGGTCACCCCAGGACACTGAAACCAGCATAAATACGAATCTGTTGCCAAACAAAATTTTGATCACGTGACCATGAGGATGCTGCAACGGTCGCTAAGTGTGAAAAATGGTCGCAACGGTCACTAAGTGTGAAAAATGGTCATCAGTCACTTTTTTCAATGCCATTGTAACTTTGGTCACTAAATGTTTTCCCCCTCCTCGAGACTCCTCACTTCTTCCTTCATTCCTCTTGCTTATCTACCTTCACATTATCTGTCTTCTGCTCTTTCCCTCTCTTCCTTCCTTCCTCCCTCCTTCCATCCTCTTCTTTCCTCACTCACTCCCTTCCTCCTTTTTTCTCTTCCTTCCTCCTTCCATTCTTTATACGATATAAAATTCAATGAGGGTGAAACACACCAAATCTGGCAAAGCTGCCTTGCACCAACCTGGCCTGCCCATAGAATAGCAGCCACTTTGAGACACATAAACCTGGTCTGAACATATTGCATCACAAAGATTTGCAAAGATCACATTTGCAAAAAGGAACATTTCTTGTAGTAAATACATTTTATAAACAATTTAAAAGTAAAAATCCCCCCAAAATAATAAAAAAGGTATTCTATAAATAAAAGAAATCCTTAAAAACCATTGTTAAGTATTACACCAGCAATAATTTATACTGTCACCATTTCAAACTATCATCAGAAATACGAATCTGTTGCCAAACATCAACATTTTGATCGCGTAACCATGAGGATGCCACAACGGTCGCTAAGTGTGAAGATGGTCGCTAAGTGTGAAAAATGGTCATCAGTCACTTTTTTCAATGCCATTGTAATTTTGGTCACTAAACAGCCATGTTCCTGACTTAACAACCACCATGATTCACTTAACGTGGCAATAAAAGGTCGCAAAATGAGGCAAAAATCATTTAACAAACGTCTCCCTTAGCAACAGAAATTGGGGGATCAATCCTGGTCGTAAGTCGAGGATTACCGGTAGCCAATTGCAAAAGGCAACTTTACTTGGAACAGGTGAGATTGTGCCCGGATCCCTTTCATGCCAACATCCCATCCTGTCCATGGGGAGAACTCCACAGGCGGACAAAAGCCCCAATCCCCTCTCAACCTCCAGCTGACTCTGCCATCCGCCATAACCACACATGCCCCTCAAAGGCAAAACTCAGGGGGCTGAATTCTACAGGGGGAGGAGTAAAGGGGGGATTTGAGGGGCAGCCCAAAGCACCATCTGTCTAAATTTGCATCAGGCAGGCAGTAACATTTTCATAGACCATGATCAGAGGAGCAGCTGATCCTATGGAGAGACTCCTCCTGCATTCAGTCCCAGGCCTACAAGTGGAAGTACCCTTCCTTCCTTCCTCCTTTCACCTTCCTTCCCTCCCTCCCTCCCTCCCTCTTTCTTCCTTCTAGCCTTCCTTCCTTTCCATTCTTTCTCCTTCCTTCCTTCCTCTTGCCTATCTGCCTTCTGTCTTTCTGCTCTTTAGATCTCTCTTCCTCCTTCCTTCCTCTTTCCATCCTTTCACCAAAAATCAGGATGTTTTATTAGCATCAGCATCATTCTGCTGAAAATGCCAGATTCTGTGGTACTTCTGGATGAGATTTAGAAAATTACAGAGACATGACGAACCATTATATAATTTCACTTGGCAAAACTCTGATTAAAATAATAGCAACAAAATGTAAGGTTTTTTAATTTTAAAACTCTAGCAAAACATAGATTTATTTCCAGTTTAGTTAATTAATGCCATTATAAACAGGAATGCAATTGATTAAATAAAAATGACTTTTTCTTTTATTAAGAATACTTATTCTACACTAAACTAGAAAATATTTCATAGGCCCTTCAACAAGTTTGTTACAAATTTTCAGGATTGCATGCATTCTTGAAACTGATACCATGTAATGTTAAAAAGCAGATAGCTAACTAAGTACACTAAAAACCATGTTTAATTATTTGCTACTTGAGGCCAATAGCAATGATGAAGAAATTTCTGTCATCCTCAGTGACAATATTTTTAGGGCCAAAAAATAAAACTCTGTATATTGGATCTGTTGAATGGAGAAAGACTTGCTCCCCCATTTCAAGGAGCTGCTGCTTCTTCCACTGCCTCCTCCCCCCCACCTCTTAGAAGTCCAGCCAGCTGCCCGCCAAGCTCTCTGCCGAGACTCACCCAGAGTTTTCACCGCGATTTGCCTGGTGAGGGGAGGCGGCAAATTGATGCAGACCAAATCCACAGTATAATAAATACAAGTATAATAAATACCTTCCTCCTCCTTCTCCTCGCTGCGATCTGGATGCCCGACGCGCCTTCCTTTCCTCCGCGTTCGGCCCTTTCGCGTGGAGCCTCAAGATTACGAGCAATGCAGGGTTGTTAAGTTAAGGGCGTCCGGTCCCAACTGGGAGCAGTGGCTGGCTCTGCTCACGGCCACGGACCCCTGCCCTGCTGCGTCCAGCGCGTCTTCAACAGCATGACCCGGCATCCCAAGCAGAGTCCCCCCCCCGCCTAGCTGCGTTGCCCACACGCACGGGGATTCAAAGTATCCAGCCGGATTTCTTGAATCCCCGCGCGTGTGGGCAACGCAGCTAGGCGGGCTCTGCTTGGGAGGACCAGGCTATGGAGGGCATAGCATGGTCATCTCAAGCGAAGCTCCCCCCCACCTAGCTGCGTTGCCCACACGCGCGGGGATTCAAAGTATCCAGCCGGATTTCTTGAATCCCCGCGCGTGTGGGCAACGCAGCTAGGCGGGCTCTGCTTGGGAGGACCAGGCTATGGAGGGCATAGCATGGTCATCTCAAGCGAAGCTCCCCCCCCGCCTAGCTGCGTTGCCCACACGCGCGGGGATTCAAAGTATCCAGCCGGATTTCTTGAATCCCCGCGCGTGTGGGCAACGCAGCTAGGCGGGCTCTGCTTGGGAGGACCAGGCTATGGAGGGCATAGCATGGTCATCTCAAGCGAAGCTCCCCCCCCCGCCTAGCTGCATTGCCCACACGCGCGGGAATTCAAATATCCAGCCGGATTTCTTGAATCCCCGCACGTGTGGGCAACGCAGCTAGGCGGGCTCTGCTTGGGATGACCAGGCTATGGAGGGCATAGCATGGTCATCTCAAGCGAAGCTCCCCCCCCCGCCTAGCTGCGTTGCCCACACGCGCGGGGATTCAAAGTATCCAGCCGGATTTCTTGAATCCCCGCGCGTGTGGGCAACGCAGCTAGGCGGGCTCTGCTTGGGAGGACCAGGCTATGGAGGGCATAGCATGGTCATCTCAAGCGAAGCTCCCCCCCCCGCCTAGCTGCGTTGCCCACACGCGCGGGGATTCAAAGTATCCAGCCGGATTTCTTGAATCCCCGCGCGTGTGGGCAATGCAGCTAGGCGGGCTCTGCTTGGGAGGACCAGGCTATGGAGGGCATAGCATGGTCATCTCAAGCGAAGCTCCCCCCCCCGCCTAGCTGCGTTGCCCACACGCGCGGGGATTCAAAGTATCCAGCCGGATTTCTTGAATCCCCGCGCGTGTGGGCAACGCAGCTAGGCGGGCGGGCAACCCGCTTGCTGTTGAAGACACGCTGGACGCGGTAGGGCAGGGGCCCGCGGCCGGGAGCGGCTTCTGGCGGCTACCGGGCGGCGATCTCACACCATCCGCTCACGGCTCTTAGTACTCACCAGTCAGCGCAGCTGCAACCTCTTTCGTCTTTTGGCGAAAGGAAATGGAGACTCGTGCAGGCGTGCTGAAAATTTCCCATCCCAGCCAGCTCACTGATTGGCTGGAGTCCAGGCCAATCCAATCAGTGAGCGGCAGGCTGGGCTGGCTTAAATTTGTAGGTAGGTAAAAGCACGCTTTTTTTGGCGCTCGCAGCTCCCGCCCATCAGCTGCTAGCTTGCTGGGCTGGCTCATCGGTAGGATAGAGAACAGAACGATGAGCCAGCCCAGCAAGCTAGCAGCTGATGGGCGGGAGCTGCGAGCGCCAAAAAAAGCGTGCCTTTTAAAAAGGCAGGCGGGACGCGGGAAAATGCATTGAAAAGCGGGGGTGTCCTGCCAAAAGCGGGACATCTGGTCACCTTACCATAACAGCCAGTTTGTTCACTATGCTGATTAGAAGTTATTACCTTTGCTCTTATAAATTGAACTCAATTTCAATTAGGAACATAATAATATGTACATGTTGTTATATTAATCATTATTGTTTACAGAAGAAATAATAAGGAATACATCCACTGTTTTAAACTTTATGGAATAGCTAAAATGATGGTAAACAGACGATGCCTCAGAAAACTAAGCCTTATGTTTCTGCCCTTAGGTCTAATCAGAATTTTGGTTTCCTTGCATTTTGCCTGTTTTAGTTGTGCTATATATCTACCTAGTCTAGTTGATAATCACGGAGAAAATCTATCTACATGGTTGCTAGGATTCAAAAACAACTTGATGGCACATAAGTAATCAATATAGCTAATAAGATACCAGTTTCTGTGTAGTTCTTATTTTATAAAATTTACTCATGTGATTTTTAAAGTGAAATTTCATAGCTTTTTTTTAAAGAATTCAGTACTGTATTTTATATTTGTTTTTCATATTGAATAATCTCAGTATCCCGAATTTTCCAATCTGCAAGGGCAGACACAAAAGAAATCTTGAATCTGGTCAAGAGTTAGACGGAAATGATAAAAATTAAAACATCAAAGTGGATCAAGAGATCTATTTTGAAGTTTATCAACAAGGTTGTAAAAAGTGATAGTGACAAACTCAAACCCATAATGACACAACAGAATAATGATGAAGCTACTAAAATGTCATTGAATCTCACTTTCACATAGAGTGGATAAACTGAAGCCCCCAAATCATAAAATGTTATCCAAGTCATCCTGCACTGTTGACAGAAATCACTGAAAATTTGAGATCCAATTATACTAATATCATCTTTTCTCAAAATATTGATGTTTCTGATTTATACACATCAAGTAGGAAAATAGCTGGAAAGAAGAGATACGTAAACTAGGAATTGTTCTGCAGGCATGTGAGCAATGGGAGAGTGTCCAGAGGAACTGGCCCATTTCTTTGCCTTCAGCTGCTCAAGTGTATTGCTGAGTGTACAAAGTACTTGGTTGCAGTCTACAGAATCAAGGGGTTGATTTACCTTGGTGGCCATATCTTGAGATACAATCAAGATATGAGATATATGTTAAAATTGGGGTTTAAATAAAGAACCAACAGCACTTAATAAGATTCTAATGGGGACAGATGAAAAATTGATTAAAAAATTATATAATTACTTATTAATCCATAAAATGGAAGAGGAGCAAATCAAAGAAACAATGATTATATGAGCAAAATATTTTGGTTATATTATTGAATGAGAGAAACGGCAAAAACCTTGGGACAGGAATTATAAATTGACTATGGCTTCGGCATATAAAGAAGTCTTTATAAAATGTTTTTCAGGTGGCATCTACTCCAGGCAAGGTTGTCAAAAATGTTTAGTAATTTATCTGACAAATGCTGGAAATGCAATCAGACCCCAGGTACTTATCATCATATGAGTATGATGTAGCAAAGCAAAAAAGATAATTAAACAGAATATAGATCTGAAAGCAGAAGTATATCTGTTGGGCATAATACTGTTGGGTTGTGATAAAGGGACCACATATTTAGTTTACTGACAGCTACAAGGATTATATTTGAAAAATACTAGAAAAATGAAAACACCCACCAGATGAGGATGTAATTAGAAAAAAATTAGATTGCGCTGAAATGAACAGACTAACTTTACAAATAAAAGATAAAGAAGACACAGAATATTACTTAATATGGAATAGATTTTATGAGTGGTTAGCGATAAGAGGAATAAATTAGAGGAAGAAAGACTATGAATGTATGTATTAAAAATAAATATGGTTTACAACTACAATCATGTCAATATAGTTAACAAAAATATAAATAAGCTAATATAAAAAGATTCGCAGTTAAAATTACTTAGGTATACTGTTACTATTGTTATTAGTACATGTGTTAATATATTATTGTTGTTGTTAGTACATGTGTTAATATTTATTATTGTCTTTTCTCTTTTTTTGTAAATGGTATACCCTGACAATACACTGCATTCAAAATGTATATGAATAAAAATATTTTAAAAAACCAGACTATTTGGCTGCAGAAAGTTTTGCTATTTATTTCAAACTAATTTTGATGACTGAAAGAATGCAAATACCAAGATTACTGCTCAGAACAATCCTTTTTTTTAATTTCTACTGTAAAAATTAATGAAACTTTCTTCCCGAATAAAAAGGATAGGCCCAGGAACAAAGTTATGCTACTAAGAATATTTTTTTCATAAAGTAAAAGAAATTAATATGAGGGGGAAAAAAGATGCTTTATGGAGAATTCATATACTTTAGCAGATACAGCTGTATTTCTCCCTGACCAATATGAAAATCTACAAAAAGAAGTACGCAGGGATTTGCCATGGGGGTTAAGAGAAGTGAGAACATGAGCAGCAGCATAGAGTCCACTAGGAAAATGTTTTCATCTCAGCCTGGCTCAAAATAGTATCTTACAAGAGTGAATCACACAAGTTCTGAAAAACTCACAAGAAATAAAGTTGAGAATCTATAGTTGCCACCCTCAATTTCACTCCCTGTCTGGTTGCTTATTGACTTCTACTGACAATGCGTAGCTGAGCATCTGTCTACTCCTCCATTAAAGGTAAATAAAATGGAGAGTGGGGAGGGAGGGAGCAGTAATGAGCATGATACTGAAAGAATGGATGGAAAATATTAATCATTAGTCTGTGAAGCTGAAGATGAAGAATGCAGCACTAGCAACAACCAGAATGGTACAAAAAGAATATCTAGCTCCCCAACTGACAGAAATGCAACAAAACCAATGAGGAGGCTGAACGTTAGGAAAAGGTTGGAATTGGAATCAGTGGAATATGTTTCATTTCTTTGCTTTTTTACAGTCTATAAAATATTTAGCAATTAGGGTCACACAAGACAATAAATCAAACATGTAAATGTATTTAACATGCCCGATGGGGGTAAATAAGTAGCAAGTGTTGGAAACTATAATTGAAAACAAGGATTATATGGAGAGTATTAAGTATTTTCCTTCTATGGTATGTTTTTGACAAAAAATAGTCCCCTTTTATTGATTTTGCTATTTCTCCCTGGAAAATGTAGTCATTGGCACCAAGAATAACCAGAACACTACAAATTCTTTTGCAGTTCTAAAGGCAGCACAATAAATGTCCTTCTCCAGCCAGTTTCATAGCTAGGGAGAAAAGCATAGGTAGAGAACCTTGGTTCTCATCATCTTACAAAATTTGTTTCAGTTGACTTATCTAGCTAACTCTGAGAAAATTAAACATTGTTAAAAGAAGTGATTTTAAAATGTATTAGCAAGTTGGGCAAAATTGTTTTAAATTGGGTAAAAGTGGTTTTTCTTTCAGTAAAGTGTTTTAGCTATATTGAGTAAAAAGGACTTTCTGTTAAATGGTTTTGGGTAATGAAGGAAAAAGTTTGGGAAGCAGTGGTTTAACTGATAAGGCCCAGAACACATACTCTTTGTCTGATCTCATCAGACAGGCAAAAACATTAGGAGAAAAATGATCCTGTAAATACACAATATTTATCTATTTATTTATTGTATTTTTGCTACTATAATCTCCAGATTCCCTGCAATTTACATGTCTAAAATATAAGCAGATAAAACACATTAAAGCCAAAAAATATAACAACACACCCTAATTTACAAAGAACAAGCAAAATATGTAATACAAAAAAGTTTTTAGGTAAAATAATGTCATTTTAAAAGGTGTGTAAAAGCAACCATCACTTAGCAGTAAACTTTATGCACAAACACTGAATCTTTCTATTTACATAAAATAACAAATATATGTAAATTATGACATAGAAATTAAAATGTATGTCTAAACCAAGTTTGATTGTGATATCTTGCTGTTCTCCAAAGTATTATTATTGTTAGCGATTGCTTCTCAGTGGATCCCAGCAGCCAAGGAATTTTGGCTGGAGCAGTCTAGAAGACTCTTGTTTCCTGCTACGGCCCTCATTGTTTTGAATATCTTGCTGCGAGATGTGAGATCTGCCACCACCGTTCTGGCCTTTAGAAAGAACTTTAAAATCTGGTTCTGACATTTGGTGAGGGGCCTTGATGGAGAAACTGTGGTCTAGAGGTGGTTGATGCAGTGACAGAAAACATAGCACCACAGCTCTGCTCTAAATCCATGGTCTTTTACACTGTATGTAATCTTTTCTCATTTTAACCTACCATAGTTTAATATTTATATTGGTTTTTATATCTCTGTTCCTATAATAGTGTAACCCACCTATTGTCACTCACCCTAAACAATGAGATGGATGGTCTATAATTTTAATAAATAAATAATAAGCAAACAAATAAGTAACTTTCATTATTGATTTGAGCCACATTTTATTTGTTCTCTAGCTGTTTAAAGAACCCTTGATTCTAAGCAATTTTTCTGAGCAAAAGACTTCCTTCAGTAAATCAGTTAACACAATCTGTTCTCACTTCATTTGACCTTAAGGCACAACACTCAAAATAGCCATGTACCCAACCATCATGATATGTAGCAAGTCTTCATAATTTCCCATTGAACTTTCACACCTGTTGGAAAACTTGAAAACCTCTACTAAAAGTTTATGTTCTATACATCCATTACCTTCTTCCAGCCTGTTTTGTACATCACATTTAGCATATTCATGGAAAACAACACTTCCTAGTCCAAAATCAGCATCCAACATGGCAACCCATCTGGTGAACTTAAGCTCCAATTTGCAGCTTACACTATTTTTCTACACCATATGCTTCATGCCTCCAAAACAATTCTAGCATTTCCACTCCTCCATATAAATACATTTTCCTAGAGCAAAACAATTTTATATAAAATTTAAATATGATGGAATAAAGTATTTATTGTCAAAAAGCTTGAGTGAGGTAAGTGGGGAAACCCATACTTAACTCAATGCTCAACTGCCTAAATAAATTCATAAATCTCTTTCATTATTAATATCTCTAAGACTGTGTCACTATTTTCCCTTCCCAAAATGTAGGAGTTGGAAGTTTTACAGAAACTTTTCTCAACTCAAATTAAGTCAACCTAGTCAAACCAAGGCATACAATTATGCCAAGGAAAAATAAAATAAAACACCCACTAGCTTTAACAGACCTTTGGCTTCATTCATGCAGGGAACAAATACTGTCAAGAAAATGTTTAAGATGAGTAAGCATAGGGGAATCTCCTAATGAGCTATTTTTTTTCCCCCAATACTCCAGCCCTCTTCACCAGGGATGTCAATTAGCCTGTTTCAATAAAAATACCTATCAACTAGCTTATCAGTCTAGGGCTGGCCCTTTGACTGATATACAGAACACAAAGACAGTATTAGCTTCATGGTATGTACTTCTGGGCTTGTGGGTAGGAGTGAAAGAGTAAAGCAAATAAATGAAACTTGTAAGGAACTAATTGCCCTCCAGGCCAGCCGACTGCAAAGCCACCCATGCACCATGGTTGAAGTGGAGCTCTCAAGATTGGGCAGGCAAAACACACAGCATAAAATAACTTTTTGTGAAGAAGTTTGATTTTTATTCATAGTTTGCCAAGGTAAAGAAGTACTGCTTCCTCTGACCCTGGTTTTGTAGCCAGAAACTCCGTAAGCAGCATTGTGTCAAAGTAAATCGATCAATCCCATATTCCTCTCCTGTTTTGGTCTTTAAAGACAGCAGTGTGAGTATCTACGGCTTAATTTGCTTTGCATTAGAGAGATTATCTATTTCCTTTTCTCCTCTTTTACAGTTTTACAATTTTACAATAATTGCAGTTTTAACTAAATTTTCCTTAGAGTTAAACAGGAGTTCAGATAAAACTTCAGTAGCAACTTCTCACTGATAACAAAACATGTGTCTCCCATTTTTTAATTTACTCCCCCCCTCCTTTGGTTTCTGTGCTGGATAAATATGATCCAACATCATGCATATGCTGACTCTTATGCTACAGTCTTATGATTTTCCATTGCCAGGAACCTGCAATTTTTTCAGTAGTTAAGACTACCTAAATTCAACTTTTCTTGCCAGCCATCTTTGTCCCTCTTGTCCAGGAGAGATTCTATGAGCATGTAAAAATCTTAGCTACTTCTCAGATTCTTTGCAGACAGAGTGTATCACCTTCAGGTACATGCATGTCTGTGAGATCATTTTGTAAGCTGACAGACATACCTACTTCTCTCAGTCACACTGGCATTTGTCTATCCAAAATCTATTTTAACTATATTTATCTATCCCAGGGCTTTTTTTCCTGATTATGCTAATGCTTATGTAAAAACAATCACAAGGTGACAAAGTTAAAATGAGATACACACTTCATTATATGGGAAATTGTTTTTACTTGGAAAATAAATGCATTTTCTTTTGAAAGATTTTACAAAGTTCACGCAACAATCCATGTTCATGGTAGTAATGTCCAAAGAAAACCAGAAAGTCATTTCTACAAATCCTTCTGAATAATTAATGTTACCTATTTATGGCATTTTGATTACTACAGATTGACACAAAAGAATAACAAAATCATCACTTACATTTTTGCTATTTTCATTTTCTACTTTTGATTACAGTCATGTGATAGTTTCTATTTCCCTACTTTCTCATACAGATACAACCTAATTTTCACAGTTTATTCTGAAAAGCTTTGGAATATGATATATACCATTCTTTCATGTTTATGTAATATTAAGCCACAAAAGGTTACGTTTATCCTGGTTAAAAAGATTTCTTTCTGAATTTATCAGTATTTGCTTAACATTCAGACTTGTTACATATAGGATAAAAGTAGCATTGCATAGTTTGGGATACACATGATATATTAAAACTCCAGAAACCGAAGTAAATTTTGCAATATTCATGAGATTCATTAGATAATTAATTAATCTTACTTAACAACATGGACAAGATAACTAGTCAAAGAAGATAATGGCTTTCCAAATAATAAAGTTGCAACTCTATTTGCAAAAGAAGGCAAGTAGAATTATATTTAATCGACTGAAGTAAGCCAAGTTTTATTTTAAAAACAGAGCCAAAAAATGAACAATAACCAAAAAGAGCAATGGTTATAGCAATAATTGATTTGTCACGATCAGTTGCCTAAGATAACTAATGTCTTACCCCCATAAAAGCTTTCATACAATGACATGTAACTCTTCATCCAGTGATTTGCATGATCACCTTCTGAAATACAGTATATATACAAAGCTTTCATATCTCTGAAATAACAAACCCCTGTGCCCAAAGTGTCAAGTATCAGGAAAACATATACATTGTTGTATATACATATACATTGTTTAAGTATATGGACTGTGTTCACATACAGTCTGATTTGTTCTTAACAATCTCATAAAGTCAGACTCTTGCGGTTTATTCAATAAAGCACAATCAAACCAGCCATGACATACTGTGATATAAACTAGATCACAGATTGTAACTGAAAGTCTTATTATCAAATCACATACAGCATGAATGGCACTGAAGGCAGCAAAGAAGACAGAACAGAAAGAAGTCATCAGTAAAGAGAAAAAAGAAAGTTACATGGGACTCCAGAATAAAAAAGCAAGGGCATTAGACCCATACTTTAGCAATCAAATATTCATATTTAACCGTAACTATGAAAAGCACTGAAATCGTAGCAAAATTAAAGCTGACTTTTTGTCACCTTTATAAATTACAGAGGCAAGTTGTCATTGTACATAGCAGAGTGTATTAAGACTGCCCTTCATATTAAACACAAACACAACAAATGGAGAGAGAAGAAGTATTGGGGAAATCCAAATGGTAACCATTATACTGGTTCAAATTTAATACAGATCCATTTGCTGTGACACACATGATCTTACAGAGGCAAACTGCTGGGAATCAATGCTTGGTTGAAGCAGAAGTAATATTCCGCCAGTTTGCACTGGTTCGGGTGAACCAGTAGTGGCGGCGGTGCAAGGTTGCGGCCACTCACCCTGATGTCATCACGAACGCTGTGCATGTGCAGAAGGGCACGCGCTCCCGCTATCAAACCGGTAGCAAAGATAATAGGATTTCATGGGCTGGAGCTGGGCAGATTCAAATCTTGTGGCTGCCTTTTTCATTCCAACAAATGGAAACAAGGTTCCATTCTGAAGATTCATTTCAAAGTAGTCTTCACAATTAATAAATTATGAAGGCCAAGTGCCTCTCCAAAACACTTCCCATATTTATAATATGACCAATATATAATCAAATAATCTTTCCCTACTTTGATTTCTGGTGTTTGTTCAAAAACAAAGTACTGTTTTTTCCTTCGAAATTCTTATAATTGTAAACAGGAACATAAAGAAGCAATTAAAATCATATTGAAAGTGTTTTTTGAAAGGTAGTTTGAACTACTGATCCCAAAGTTTGTTACTTTAACCTTCAGTCTGTCAATATCACATGGCTCTTACCAGTAGAGAGTTCTTCCTAAACCATAATCTATACTTTATTTAAACAACAATACATGTTACAAACCAAAAAGATGAAAAAGGAAGAATGATGCACACATATTTTATAACAAAATGTCAGTCCAGACACAATTCAGCTAAACAACTGTTCTTTGAGAGAACAGATACAATAGAAGTATTTAAAACATGTGTTGACACTAAGCTGACAACGGAAATGCCAGAATGACATAATTGACTCTAGCAACACTTGTACTTGCATCACAGACACAAGTATGGGAGGGTAGCACTTGCATGATGATGTCAGTACATGTGTGTTGTCATTTTGGTGTCTATGTGGCTTGCTGGTACAAATTATTCTCTATCCTATTGTCAGGTATGACAAAGAACACATCTTCATTTTCTTCTGAGTAACACTATTATAGCATATGTAACAAATTAGCCATATCATACATAGCCCAAATCTTTTCTCAAGATTAAATATGTCCAGTTTCTTTTCTTTCACTTTGTATTACCTTATTTCATGTCCCTGCTTATCTTATCACATCACCATCGCATCATGTATTCTGGCAGAATATGTACTATTTTATACCTGGCATTTACCAGCAATGGCCTGAGGCCTATTAGCATTCTCATGCTTTAATAAACAAGCAGTTGCTATTTCGGATGCAGAACTGAAAGAAAAGACAACTTCAGAAATAGCACAAGTATTCGAATGTGGGCAGAAGGTTACATGTACAACTTACTGATTCAGATGTGGGAAACTATTAGATGGTGAATCTTTGATTCACAGGAAAAACTGATGAGGTAAAGAGCTCTCAATGGTCTGGAACCAGGTTTTATGGGGAACGGAGTTTCTGGCCATGCATTTTCTCCATCCCGCCATATCTAATCTCTCTTTCTAATATAATCATGACACGGAAGAAAAAGCAACTTATAGAAGAGTGATCAAGGAAGTAAAAATAGAAACTTCTTAACTCAAGGAGCTAAGGGAGCAGGAGAACCACTTTTCACAAAGTCTGAGCTAACATTTAGGACATACCATGAGTGATCAAATATAAGCTCAAAGTAGCTGAGGGTATGTTCAGGAACTTCAGGTTCAAGGCTTTTAATAATGCCCACTTCCTTTGATATAGCTTATTCCCAGACATCTAGCTCACCTCACTATGTTACTTTTTATAAAAAGCTGAAAAAGCATGGCTCTTCAGAAATATATTTGCTGTTGAGAAAGACAGTGCCAACCTAAATGGTGGTAAAGGTAAATGTTCCCCTCGCACATATGTGCTAGTTGTTCCTGATTCTGGTGGGCAGTGCTCTGTTTCAAAGCCGAAGAGCCAGCACTGTCTGAAGACATCTCAGTGGTTCAAGTGACTGACATGACTAAATGCCGAAGATGCATAGAAAGCTTTTACCTTCCTACCAAAGATAGTTCCTATTTTTCTACTTACATTTTTACATGCTTTCAAATTGCTAGGTTGGAAGAAGCAGGGACAAGTAATGGGAGCTCACTCCATTACGCAACCCTAGGGATTCAAACTGCCGATCTTCTGATTGACAAGCTCAGCGTCTTAGCCACTGAAACACTACGCCCCTTAAATGATGGTATATTGGGCCAATTGGTTATAACCATGTTAATTCAAGTTTGTGTTTAATTTTCTGATAACACCATAAACCATTCACAGTCTGTACAAACAGAGATTATACATATTATAGAAATGCATACATACATGCCCTATTTGTCAGAGTATAAAATGCACCTTTCCCCCCCCCCACAAAAAATCTGGGTGTGTCTTATACACTGAATACAGCATTTTTTGTTTCCTGAACCCCCTCCTCTTCACAAAAATTGACATGCATAGGCTTTGGGAGGCTTGTAGAGTGCTCCTGGGGGCTGGGGAGGGCTTTTGCCCCATCAACCTCCAGGAGCACTCTACAAGCCTCCCAAAGCCTATGCATGCCCTGGGTTTTTTTTGCAAAAAATGGCTCAGTTTTTGTGAAAAATGGGGCAATTTTCCTTGCCTCTTAGCCCCCCCCCCTAAATCATCCCACTGCCCCCCCAGGGCGCGGTACTGCCCACTTTGGGAACCACTGATCTAACAGCTTCCCAATTTGTAAGAATAGACTTGGGAGTCAGAGCCAAAGCCTAGATAATAGTCCAATAAATGAAATATGGGGGATGGGAATAGAAAGAATATCCCAGAAAGGACTCCCTTTAGATCTCTGGAAAGTAAAAGCAGAAGGGGGAGTGCTTTCAGACTTACAAGATTCTGTCACTATAATCTTACAATACAGAAAAGTATTAGAGTTCATGGTTTTGGTTTCCTGGCTAGACTTCTTTGAAGTTAAACAATTACACGATTTGGTTGGCCCTCACTTTTCTCAATAAGAAGTAGGAAAACAGGACAACTTAAGGAATTACCACATAAAGGTATGCCAATAGTTCTAGGCCAAGAAACTCTGGTTCACTATGAGATGTTTCCACTGGGAAAGATAAAAGCAAAATGACAGTGGCTGACTGGAGACCAACTATCCAAGATGTTGAGAGCTTCTTGACATGCTGATTCGCTCTTGCTCCATTTTTTCTTCACTTCACTGACTGTCACTGGGGAACTTCTGCTTCAAAACATTCCACTTACTGGTACACTTTGATGCAGTGGTTTCCCAAAGCTTCACTCAATCCTTGCCTTTTCCCCAAGTCATTGGAAGTGTCAACTTGTCGGTTCCATTGATCAGAGCAATGCAAGAGGGAAAGATCATCCTGCTACAGTAGATTTTGTAGCTATTATTTAAGAAATATATAAGGGGCCATTGCACCATGCAAATTTTTACTGCATTCTAAACTAATACAGTACTAGGAAATATGTACATATCTGTATATGTCTATTCCAAGAAATGCAGAGGAAAGCGATGAGCATTTCAACTGCCAATCACTGTCAAATGTGGTACATAACAAACTACAGAAACTAAATAAAAAGTGATAGTAGAAAAAAAGTACAAATGCAAATGGATCAATATTGCCAAAGTGATGTGGAGTGGATGGATATATAAAAATGTAATTGCTCCATTATTGTCTAAATCTGAATGTAAATCACCCCTGGCTTTACTTCATAAACGTGTCAAACAAACTATTTACAAAAAACAACCTTTGATTACTCATTACTACTTTGGAAAATTGATTCATAATGGTTAAAATTACAATGTGCTGGAAATGTTTAGTACATAAGCCTACAGAAATAATTGTGATTGTAATCTTTGATAAGTTATTTCTTAATTTTTACAACCATTTGAACAGAATGCTATTGTTTTTATAAATCTAAATCTAATATTTTGGGAATTTAGCCCTTTTGGGAAGCCAGAACTATTTTGTTATGATTACCGTATTTATCGGCGTATAACACGCAGTTTTAAAACTAAAATTGCAAGCTTAAACCCTGCCTGCGTGTTATACGCCGATACTGCGTGTTATACGCCAGGTCCACTGTTCCCTCTAAGGTGCGCGGCCGCGCGGCCGCGCACATGGCAAGAAACCCCCGCGCAGAGGTTTCTAACTCCCGCGCAGAGGTTTCTTTCAAAGCAAACGTGGGGAAGTCCTTTGCAGGCAGCTAGAACTGGCTGCCTGCAAAGGACCTCCCCAAACTTGTTTCAGCGGCAGCTCTCAGCCTGGCGGCAGCGTCACACAGACTGTGGAAGGAGGGGGAGGAGGAGGGAACCAAAGAGAGCTTTTACCGAGTCTGCGCCCCACAGCCAGGACCGTCCTGGCGCCTCCAGCCGCGTTTCTTCCTGCAAAGCCCTTCGGGCAACCCGAGAGTTCCGCTTGACGCCAGAAGGGCTTTGCAGGAAGAAACGCGGCGTTTCTTCCTGCAAAGCCCTTCTGGCGCCAAAAGGAACTCTCGGGTTGCCCGAAGGGCTTTGCGGGGAAGAAACGCGGCTTGAGGCGCAAGGACGGTCCTGGCTGTGGGGCGCAGACTCGGTAAAAGCCTCTCTTTGGTTCCCTCCTCCTCCCCCTCCTCCTCCTCCTCCTCCTCCTCCTCCTTCTTTCTGGAGCCCCTTCCTCAAAGATTTGGTACCAAAGCAATGGCGGTGAGGAAGTTGTGTCTTTTGGATTTTGCACTGTTGTCTTTTCAATGGTTCTCAGACTGGTTGAACCTTTAGCAGCTGGGGTGATATTCTTTACTGTTAAGGTTACAATTGGATGTGTTGGACAAATCTTAAAAGATGAAACTTTTATTAAAACGTTTGACTTAACTAAAAACGTCTTCCTTTTTCTTCTTCTTCTTAAATATGATTTATTTATTTATTTTTACTTCAGAAGTTTGATGACCGTTGTACAAACTAATCCAACCTAAATGTAGAGGAGGAGAAGAAGGGGGGGGGATTTAAAAAGAGCAGAGGAAAAAGAAAAGAAAGCATGAAGAAAACATAAAGAAAGGGATGGGAGGGAGGGAAGGAAGGAAGGCACTTTATGTTGAGGAGTTAATGTTATAATTCATGTTCTAATGTTATAAATTTTAATCCAACATTAAGTTCCAAGCTTCCAAGTCATTTATTTTTAATGAAAAAAATTTTTACTCAAATTTTTGTGTTAAAATGGGGGATGCGTGTTATACGCCGGTGCGTGTTATACGCCGATAAATACGGTACTTGGAAAAAAAAACGGCTTTGTAAATCATGAACTGGCCAGTTTTTCTCTGTCTAAATTAATGTAAAGATCAGAGATTAGTTATCCATGACTTTTTACCTTCCAAAATTAGTTATCCATGATTTTAAGCTTCCAGATGTTCTGATGAAGATGACCAGGACTGTTATGAGACTATTCCCCACCAGAGCATCTTGCTGGCCCTTTATCTACCCATTAATCTATGCAGTCACCCAGAGAAAACAGTTTGCACTCAATGATTAGGAGCTGAGAATAAGAATTTGTTTAGATTCTCAGAAGGAAAGTCACAATATGCAAGGGAGAGGTTGTAGGCAGCTGATATGTATATCAAATGTCATGCTGGCATTAGAAATGGAATTTTAAACACCATCAGAGAGGACTCTGGGAGAAAAAAGCTTGGAGAAGATAAAGTTGAAAATAGAGATGGTAGCTAAAATGGACAACAATTGTTTGTTGAAACTGGCTTTTGCTATAGCAAAACCACTCTTGGCTGGTAAATCTTAGATGGATTGCTTTGTGGGTAAGAGGAAAGATTGCTGGGAAAAAATATTTGGAAACTACCCAAAGAACTACGTTGAAGAGAACGTGGCACTGTCAGATCTTTTTACTCACTGTAAAAAGTTCTTGGTGGAACTGAAAATAATAAGATTTATCTACCAAAGTAAAGTCAGCAGAGGCTGCTGATTTGATGGATAAAAAAAATGTCAGCCAATATATCCTTAAGTTCTTCTTAATGGTTAACATATATTAGCATGTAAAAGTAAAAGATGAGGCTGTAATGTTATTATTCTATTCTACTGCACTAAAGACTTGGAAGCCAATGCTTTTCTTTCTTTTTCTCCCATTATCGCATGCTTTTTCCCTTTCCCTTTTCCCTCCCTTTTCCCACTATTTTAGTTTTCTTTTGTATTTTATACCCTTATAAAGTTCGTTAAAATTGTTAGAAATTCTGACAACTGTAGTAATTCTTTCCATTTCTTGCTGCCATGTTTGTTTTTGTTCCTCATTAAGATTCGTGTGCATGCTTATGCTACTGGAAAATAAGCCCTAGCATGGTTTTTTCAGGATGTTTGTAATATAAGCCCTACCCCAAAAATAAGCCCCAGTTAAGATTGTCAGCTGATGGAGGCATTTAGTACTGTATTTCCCCCCCAAAAAAAAGACCTAACCCAAAAATAAGCCATAGTACGTCTTTTGGAGCAAAAATTAATATAAGACCCAGCCTTATATTGGGGAAAACATGGTAAGAAAACACTTGCTAGGACAATACAATTATTGTAATTAATTAGAGATAGTGATAGCAATATCTGGATATGAATGCAACAATAAGACAAGAAGAGGTTATTTTAGTAGCCATTGTAAGTTACATATGAGTTTCTTACAGAAATCCTGGGAAATGTTGAGTAATTGTGTACTGAAGAAAAAATTTCAGGGTTGATAGAAATATTGAGGATCTATTGTGTACGATTACTCCCAAATAGGGAAGTGACAGCATCTTTATGCATATTAACCTTCATTCATCTCAAATTGTAATTCTCCTCTTTTCCTTAGAAAAATCTCAGATAATGTCACAGGAAAATAGCAAGTTGTTTCCTTGAGTACATTTTGTTCCTTTCCCCCTTCCTTTGTTGTGAAATGGACAGGATTACTAATTGTCTATTATTTTCCCCTGAAGCATCTTTTTTTTTCAGCACGCCATAAAATTGCGTCAATACCTCCATAGCTGAGCAACTACAAAATAAAGAAATTGTGCAGGCCAGAGAGCGAAGTTCCTTTGTTGCCTTTTAATAAAGAGGTAGAAAAATCAGAGTATCCCCCCCCCAAACTACTGGTAATTTTGGAAATACAGTTGCCATAACAACTCCTGTAGTTCCTTCGTCACCTTTAATTACCATGAACATTGACAAAAATTCTGGCAATTGTAAAAGGGAAGGATTCGGTGTAATGTTCTAGTAGATTTGGAGTATTATGGATTAGTGAAGTTTTATGTTGCTTTTCTCTGTCATTGTGTGTGTGTTTGTGTGTGTATGTGTGTTTGAATTCTAATAACATATATTGACAGGGTTGTATTTAAATCATTTTTAATTATTCCTATTTTATTTTCTTTTATAACAGCTGCACATCTCTCAATCTTTTCAATATGTTATCTATTATGACTCCAATATCTTTCTCCTAATCAGTCACTGTAAACCTATTAATCCAAAGGTGGTTTTGGGATCATTTATGACAATGTGTTTTTCCTTAAAATATATTAATTGAACTTTCTATTTTAAGCTTTATTCAACCCCATTTTTATAGATATTTTAGGTCTCTTAACAGTCAATTTTGCTTTGCTATCCTCAGAAAATCTAACTAGCATGCCACTCAATACTAAAACCCTAACTCCAATACTCAAACCCTAGTCCTAACTTCTATATCATTTGCAACAATTTAAAAACCAATACAGTGCCAATCCTAGAAGTTTCCACAATGTGTGTCTTTCAAATGTGACCTTTTTAATTCTATTTTTTCAAAATGGTAGCTGCAAAAGTGTGATTAAAGTGCCACCCATTTTTATGAATGGCTTTTTTTAAACTACATACTGTGGACATTGTCACTGCCTCTCAGAAAGTTCAAACATACAATGTATTTTGACATCATCTGATCCATCTACCTGCTGATATCTCTAAAAGTGTAGGTAGCTAGTAAATTTATCTGTTGACGCTGTATTCTATCCTTTTGGGAAAAACTATTTTTTTCTCTTTGATTATTTTATTTTTAACAATACATTTTAATTTGAATTAAAATCAAGATAGCTTGCTTAAAAATTTCTATATTCCTTTCATTTGTTAAAAAATTGGAATTACACAGGTTGTTTTTCAGACTAAGAACAAATATCAATGTTAGAGAAATTCCACATTTTCATTGGATTATCTCTTTTGTGGTTGAGTTTTTAAAACTCAGGGTTATGTTGTAATTTGTTAATTGGACTGATAACTCTTTTTATTGTTCTCCCCTCCCCAGTTCATACAATTCTATCCTCAGAAAGTTAGCTCAGGCACAGCCTTTATACCTTATATACATGCATATATTGAAAAGTTTTACCAGTTCTCAATAGGACAACTAATAAATAGAAATATAAGTCTAATATATAAAATATACACATAAAAAGAGAGAAACAGATTGTGCACATTTATGCACTGGATCCTGCAGTTAAATATACCACCAAAAATGCCTTCTTTGTCAAACTGCTCTCCTTTGCCAAACCAACTACCATATTTTTCGGGGTATAAGACACACCGGAGTATCAGATGCAAAAGGTTTTGAAGAAGCAAATTAAAAAAAAAAGTTTTTGCACTCTGCAAACCTTCCCAAAACAGCCCATTTTTCACAAAAACAACCCCATTTTTTTTTCCAAAAAAGGGCATGAATAGCCTTTACGAGGCTTGTAGAGTGATCCTGGGGAGTGGGGTGGGGCCAAAAATGAACAAAAAATGGCCATTTTATTTGCAAAAACGGGCCCATTTTTGTCAAAAAAAGGGGGCATGGATAGCCTTTAGGAGGCTTATAGGTAAGGTGACCAGATTTTCAGATTTGTAAAGAGGGACACCTTTGACCCGGAGGGGGGGGGACTTGATAAAAATTTTTATACGGAGCCACAAAAATTTTCATACAACGCAAAAATAGTATTGTAATTTTTTTTTATTTCAACATAACTACAATTTACAAATATAAATTATTTCTTGCCACAGTTCTTAAGTGAATAACTGCAGCTGATAAGTTAGTAGCATAAGTGAATCTGGTTTCCCCATTTGACTTTGTCAAAAACTGATTATATGACCACAGGACACTGAAACCATCATAAATACGAATCTGTTGCCAAACATCAAAATTTTGATTGCGTGACCATGAGGATGCTGCAACGGTCGCTAAGTGTGAAAATGGTCGCTAAGTGTGAAAATGGTAATCAGTCACTTTTTTCAATGCCATTGTAACTTTTGTAACTATACCACCTTTCTTGCCACAGTTCTTAAGTGAATCTTAAGTGAAGATGTTATATCTTAAGTGAATCTTAAGTCTTAAGTGAAGATGTTATACAGTAGAACCTCTGGTCACAAACGCTTCTGACCAAAATATTCACACACACACACACCCCGCTGCTGATTTCCCCTTCTGCACCATTTTTTTGTAAGCGCCAAATTTCCAAAATTAGGTTTGATTCATGACCAAATCAGTTTGCGACCAAAGTTATGGAACGAATTATGGTTGTGACCAGAGGTTCTACTGTATTCATGCCTTTACATACTCTATATCACCTCAAAATGTTGCACAGCCTTCATACGTTTCTAATACAAATAAAATTAAATACATCAAAATCATAAAAAAGTAAAATTAACCTGGCTGGAAAATCCTATGCCTGTCTTGCTATTATTACTGACACACTTGCTGCAGTATTTGATGGCTAAAAGAAAAAAAATATTGTTAAAGTGTGTATTATGTTCACTCCCATGTCTTGTCTGCTGCGTTGATTTTGAATTCATTAAAAGAGCTTATTTTACATCAAATCCCTCTCATATTATTCTCCTATGTTCATTAAACCCTAAGAGACAGCATACTATACATGAAATTCCTGTAACTGTATATTTAGTAAATTGTGGAGCTGAGTTTATCCAATTAACTCAGCTTTTGGACTTGAGTAATCACATACAATAAAGAAAATAAAACTATTTAGAATGAAGTGTAGTTGGCTATTTGTGATTAAGGGTGTCATGCAGAAACAATTATAGTTTTGACCAGGAAAATACCCTTTAAAAAGCTTTTGTTCTTTCAGGGTTTTTTTAAATGATTTTTCCATGGCACATCATAGTGTTACACATATTGTTTTGAATAAAAAAACAACAGCTGCACATTTTTAAAAACCTACATTATTTTAAAATGCATTAAAAAATAAAAGAAAAAAACCCACCACACTTACCAGCAGGCAGAAACTCCAAGTCAATCCAAAATGATATAGATGTTAATACAAAGAACTGAGCAAATTAAAATGGTGAAATAGTCCCAGGGAAATATTTTTCAAAGAAAAATGAGAGCCACCATATTTTCCCACACAAGCCTACCTCCAACCTCCATGCCCCTCCCATCTGGGAAATCCAGGAAGTAACAGTTGCTAGCTAACTACTCTAGGCAAAGTGTTTCCTGCAGCTCTATGGTACTTGGTCATTTTTTCTTATAAAAGTGAATAAAAGGGGCGCGGGGGGTCCGTTTTGTTGCTTTAACGTTTTTAATATCTTCAATGAAAGTACTGAGACAGAGAGAGAGGTTAGACAGGGTGTCTTTTGTCTTAGGATTTCTTAAGCATATCCACTGGGCTTTCAACATGAAGCCAGAAAATTGAGACTTTTTAAAAACACCCCACGAAACGGGATAAATTGTTATAAAGCATGATTGTCCCACTGAAATCGGGACATCTGGTCACCTTACTTATAGGGTGCTCCTGGGGGTGTGGGGAGGCCATAATTGAGCAAAAAACAGTCTGTTTTTTACTCAATTCTGCCCTCACCAGCTCCAGGAGCACTCTGAAAGCCTCCTAAAGGCTACGCATAGCCATTTTGGTGAAGGGGGCAGGGTTTTGGGAGGCAAAGAATGCTGTATTCAGTGTATAAGATGCAGCCAGATTTTCTGCCTAGTTTTTGAGGGGAAAAGGTGTGTCTTATTCTCCGAAAAATACAGTAGTAGACTATGAGCTAAACAGGCAGTAGATCGAAATTCACAGAAAGATAGCTTTATGAGATGGAACTAGCATTAAGCAAGAATTCTGGGAGATACTTCTAAATATATGGGAGGAAGAAGACCAGCAAGTAGCCTAAAGCTGAATAAGCAAAAGTCATGAGCAGTGATGTCTTAAGAAATAAGAGCAGAAGGACAACAGAGATAGCATTATAGATGCACTGCTTTTGCATTTTTATGCTAATAACCATCCCTAAAAATAATCACATGATTGTTACATTAGCTGTTATTTTAAAGGATTTAAAAAAAACTTGTTTTTCATTTTCTATCCCACAAATATTATCTATGATCTGAACCTGCCAAGCTTGATCTTATCACAAGCAGTAACTTTTTTTTCTTCAGTTTTTCATACAAGCAATTCAGCAGAAGCAGGTGGCCCATTTCTTTCCTTTTGTTATTTATGTGTCACTATTGGGAGCTAATGAAGCACAGTGGTCCAAAGTCCTGTTGCTCCTTGGTTGAAAGTCCTCTTTTCTGATGAGAGCAACTTTTGCCAAAAGCACCAAAACCTGGTTCAATGATCATGGGATTACTGTGCTTGATTGGCCTCTCCATTCTTCCTCCATACTCTGGGCCCTTGGTTTCCAAATGAGATGCAAAAGTTGCTCTCATCATGCCACTGTGCTTCATCAAGACCAGGGTCAACTCAGCCATCTACCAGGAGATTTTGGAGCACTTCATGCTTCCTTCTTCAGACGAGCTTTATGGGGATGCTGACTTCATTTTCCAGCTGCCCACACTGCCAAAAGCACCAAAACCTAGTTCAATGAATGTTGGATTACTGTGCTCGATTGGCCAGCAAACTCGCCTGATCTTATCCCCAGAGAATCTATGGGGCATTGCCAGGAGAAAGATGAGAGACATGAGACTGAACAATGCAGAAGGGCTGTAGGCCGTTATTGAAGCATTCTGGTCTTCCATAACACCTCAGCAGTGCCACAGGCTGATAGCTTCCATGCCACGCTGCATTGAGGCAGTAATTGCTGCAAAAGGGTCCCAAACCAAGTACTGAGTACATATGCACGCTTATACTTTTCAGAGGTCTGATATTGTTCTATGTACAATCCTTGTTTTATTGATTGCATGTAATATTCTAATTTTCTGAGATGGTGGATTTGGGGTTTTCATGAGCTGTACGCCATAATCATCACAATTATGACAAATCATGGCTTGAACTATCTTGCTTTGCATGTAATGAGTCTTATCTCATATATTAGTTTCACCTTTTAAGTTGCATTACTGAAATAAATGAAGTTTTGCACGATATTCTAATTTTTCGAGTTTTACCTGTACCAAGGCAGTATCACAGAATTGAAAGAAGTCATTCAGATCATTCATGCAACCTCTGTGCAGGAACCTACATTATAGCATATGAGACAGATGGCTAACTAGTTTCTGCCAGAACATAACCCATCCAGTTTACGATTCCAGATATCACATAACCCTCTTGAGTAATTTGTTATTTTGTCCAACTGTTCTAAACTGTTAGGAAGTTGTCTATAAAGCTTACTTGGAATCTACTTTCTTGTAACTTAAATCCATTATTCCATGTCCTGCACCCTGGAACGAAAAAGAATAGGACTCGACCTCCTTCTCTGTGCCATCCTTTCAAGCGCTATTGAAGAATGATACCATCTTTCTTTTCTCAGTCATCTTTTCTCAGGAATAAATACTGGACACTCAGTTGTCTTCCCTTTCAAATTTAGTTTAGCTTATTCTAGCTGAGATTCTTGTACTTATATAGCAGCCATATTAGCTTATTTTGCTTTCATTTTTACCTTTATTGGAATTGCTCACAACTGTGCTTTTGATATCTTCTTTAGAAACTCCCATTCATCTTGAATTGCTTTTCCCATCAGCTTCGCTATCTATAAGCTACTACTTATCATTGCCCTGAGTTTACTAGAATCTATCTTTTTAAATCCAAAACACGTGCTTCATGTTTCCCTTAAATTACAGCTCCAGTATTAGGATATAGACTATATGACATTAATGTATAGAAATTAGAAAGCAAAAATTGACTACTGAAACAATCTGATGAGAGGGAGGAGCCTCCAAGAACTTGATCAGAGAAAGAAATTCAGGAAGGGCTTGCCATAATTAATCAATTACAATGGTTTGTACCTTCAAAATTCCAAGATTCTATTAAACTAGCCTTAAAAGGGTGGCTCAGTGGCTAAGATGCTGCACTTGTTGATCAGAAAGATCGGCACTTCGGTGGTTCGAAATCCTAGCACCATGTAATGAAGTGAGCTCCTATTACTTGTCCCAGCTTCTGCCAACCTAGCAGTTCAAAAGCACACAGAACAGTGTTCTGTGTGCTTTCGACATTTAGTCATGCCAGCCACATGACCACGGAGATGTTTTCGGACAGCGCTGGCTCTTTGGCTTTGAAACAGAGATGAGCACCGCCTCCTAGAGTTGGGAACAACTAGCACATATGTGTGAGGGGAACCTTTACCTTATTAATCTACCCTTACAATGAAGTTGATTTAATTCATTGAGTCATGTTTCCTCTTTGATTAACCCCAGAGGGCTGACAGTATCTCATGAATGCCACAAAGAAACCTCTTTCATACCAGTTGCCTGAGAAACTACACCTCAAACGTACAGCCAAGTTCATTTCAGGAATATGTAAGTGAAGGTGATTCGTGAAATACAATTTTTTAAAAACACTGATGCCATAACTATATATTCTCTGATCCAACATATCTGAATTAAGGAATCCAATTTTTCCCATTTTTCTAGACAGAGAAAATTTCCAGACGTCAACGTATCTTCTTCATTGATCCTCAGGGTTTGCCTATATTTTGGAGAGATGGTATTCTACTCCTTATTTTAGGTGCAATTGAAATAAACACTCTCACTTTTACCAAAGAGTCCAGAGAGCTGTCCATATTTTCAATGGCAGCTGTGACAGAATATGTTGAAGATAAGGGAAGATGGCTTGTGCTGGGACAGGATGACAGAAGAACATATTTAGCATACCTCAGACTTTGCAGGACAAAGGATTAGCAAGAGAGAAAATAATCCCTTTGACCAGTTTGACTTATTCAGATATGCTTTTGGCACATGACAACATTCATGAATGTTCATAAATATGTATGTCTCTGAAAATCAGCAGATTTGAACAATGGTGCAGTACAAAAGTAGTGGATGTTTGGAATCAAAATGACAAGATAGGGATATCTTTAGTCATTGCAAAAAGTATTAAGAAGAGATTCATGAACTAATAATATCTATGTAAATTTTATACACAGACACAATGCATACATCATCATATAATTTTTGAAATTTTGAAAATTCAGACCACAAATATTTTGAAATTTGACATCTCTGCATAAAACTCAAGAAAATTATTATTTCTGACAGCATGCTAGAAGTCTAAAAAATAGTTTTTCTCATGATGTCTATTATTCTATTTAGCACCTGGCTAAACACAATTTCAGTAATATCCAGAGCCAATATTAAGATTTTTGAACAAAATCTATGTAAACGTAGTTAACTTCTACCTAACAGTAATTTCAGATATTCAGAATCTAATTGTACTGTCCAATTTCAAATTCACTTTTATGGGTACACAAACTAGTTGATAAATTACCTTAACAATACTGATGCCACTTCTATGCAAATAGTTCTGCGATCAGAATTTCCATTGCTAAGCAAAGTGGTCGTAAAGGGTGACATCATTTTACCATATCACTTAACAATTGCAATCCCAGCATTCTCATTTTTATTGTTAAGTGAGATTCCCCACACACACACACAACTTCTTACTTTATTCCAACAAGCAAAGTCAGTGCAAAAGCCAGGCAAGAAGTTGCAAGTCCAGATGTTTTACAAGCAGGCTGGTAGCAATAGCACTTAGATTTATGTAGATGCTTCACAGTGCTTTACAGCCATTTCTAAGAAGCCTACAGTCCCCTAACAATCTGGCTCCTCATTTAACTGACCTTGGAAGTATGGAAGACTGAGTCAACCTTGAACTGCTGCTGGGTGCAGGAAGGTGCTCAAGCAACTGGTGTGGCATGGCACAAATGCATGGGCTTATGGTGGCTGCCATAGGATATGGAATGCCATAGGGTGTAGTAAGGGCTGGTGAGGCACACTGCAAAAGCTTAGCTGTTGCAGGGCACAGGAGAGCTCTGTAAGTGATGTAAGCACAGCAGGGCTTACAGTGGTTGCTAAGTTAAGAGCCATGGTAGCGCTGTGGTTAGAGTGCAGTATTGTGGCCTAATTCTGCTGACTGCCAGCAGTTTGATTCTCACTGGCTCGAGGTTGACTCAGCCTTCCATCTTTCTGAGTGAGTAAAATGAGGACCCAGAGTGTTGGGGGGAATATGCTGACTCTGTAAAATCACTTAGACAGAGCTGTAAAGCACTGTGAAGCAGTATATAAGTCTAAGTGCTAGTGCTGCAGAGTTTGTGGGGGCCCAGCGAGGCATGACATGAGTGCAGCAGGATTGGTAACATCTACTGCAGGGCAAGGAAGACTTATCCAAGTGACTTGTGACTTTCTCTGCCAGCTTTCCCATTGACTTTGCTTATATGGAAAGCTGGCATAGAAAGTCACAAAGGGTGATCTTGTAATTGCCGGATGCTGCAATTGTTGTAAGTCCATCCCCATTGCCCAGTTTCCAGATTGCAATCATATGACTGAAGGGGTGCTAAGACAGATGGAATGTCAAGGATCAGTCATAAGTACCAATCAATCAGTGCCATTGTAACTTTGAACAATCACTGAATGAGTGGTCATTAAAAAGGACTATCTTTTTCACTGCTCTAGAAAAAACTGCAAAGAATATAATGTTTTCAAGGCCAGGGATTCACTTGGCCAGTTTCATATATACAATATTTTCAGGTCATCACTCTTCTGACTTTTTAATAGGGTGAATTGCCTTCTTATATATGGAAACCATGTGCAATTTTTCTAAGCTGTGGGACACAATATCTTCTTCAAATATCCTTTAAACATTTACACCTACAATTTAGAGAGCAGTGAAATCCAAATGTCATTACATGTTTAATGATGTTTTTGTCACATTCAACATTACAATTTGGTCATTTGGAGACTTCCGGAACTAAACCTAATATTTCTGAAGGCTACATGCATCACAGAGTCTAAGATTATAGACCTAGGATGTAAGATAACAGCACAATCAAAACCAATTAATATTCTTTAGCTTTCAGCTCACTCACCTCTTCACGTATTTAACCCCCAAAATACAATGTACTAAGTAGAAAATAGTTTAAGAAACTGTCCACTGAGATCTATAGACACTGATATCTCATTGACCCAGGCAACTCTGCCTTGACTTCATGAAATGCTCCCCTGAGTATCAGCAATTAGCTATTTCCCTTCCTCTTTATTATTTATTTACTGTATTATCGCTTAGAGCAATTCACATCAATTATAAAGAGCAAGACATAAGCCCACAGACTGACAAGACAAAGCATATAAGAAAAAGGGAATGGAGGGGGAAAGGAAAAGGAGAGAGACCAGAAAAAAAAACATAATCTATATGTTGGCATTTATTACTGTTCTTGCAAATAAGTGTGCTCCATGCTGTAATTCTAGACCATTATTTTTATATATCTTTCTGTAGAAAGCTTTGCCAATGCAACTGTAAAATTCACTGCTTCCTCTCTCTCTCCTCTTTGTTTAACCTCCTGACAGACAATGGAAATAGCCACTTTTTTTGTAAAATTATTAATATTTTTTTCTTCTGGAAAGCAATTGCCTGGCGCGCCTGATAATAGTTATTTTATATAAAATGAACATTTAGCTTTAAATTTTTACAAAACTGCTGATGCTCATCTTTGTTTTGATTTGAATGTCACCCTATTTTTATTTCTTTGTTCGTCTTCCATTTAATTGTAGCAAGCAACCCAAGAAAAATGTATGTCACATTTATCTATTTGTTTAGCTCATTTGTATTTACAGTATCTGCTGACTTATTTGATCAACTTGTATCCTATTGTTCTTTCAGAAGTATTACTTTACTTTACATAATGATCTCAACTCATTTTATGCCCATAACTACATGCCTGTAATTTTGGTTGGTTTATAAGATAGAAAGTAGCTTAAAGTAACCCACTGAATTTTCATGGCTAAGTATAGACTTCATTTTCCTTAAGTCTAACCCAAAATTTTATTTACTACATTGTATTGATTATATAGATCCAGATTTAATTGCATTTAGAAGAGACTTAGTGGAATTGGTGCAATTTAAACTAGTCCCCATTTTTATTTTCCTTTTCCTTTTGTACTTGACATTTTTATTTTATTTAAAAAAAGATTAAAATAACAAAACTCCATACACAAAAAAACAAAAACAAAAAGCATACAACACAGCATTAAAAATGCATTACAAAGGAAAAAAACACTTTACACATGTTGTCCTCCCTAATTGAATGCTAATTAATACATTACTACAAAACTAATTTCCCAGTCCTTGCAAAATAGACATAATAGATTTTAAAATACCAAATCCATTTACAAATTACTAATCTGTCATCTACATACTATATTAATGACAAAACAGTTAACTGGAATAATAATAATAATAATAATAATAATAATAACAACAACAACAACAACAACAACAACAACAACTCCGCTGTTGCCGGTCCCAAGCCTGGATGAGAAAGGAGGAGGGTTGGGGTCAGGTTGGCAACTGGCCCCATAAAAAAACCCGACAACCCATACAATATGGTGAAAGAAACAAATAAAAATTTTATACCGCATCAGTCGTCGCATGGGTTAACAAGGGCTGCGGCACATGTTGGGGTCCCTGGACATCCGTCGACAAGTGGGCTACAAGTGGACCAGCCAACAAAATGACAAAAATATAGTGCAGATGAAAACCGTGCCATAATGGCCTGTTACTACAACTCAGAGCCAGAAAAAAGAGGTTATTTAAAGCGAATGTATGAATTATGGAAACAACAATATCCAGATTCAAATGTTAGTGAACCACGACTAGCAGATCAAAGGCGATTTATTATACGGAATAAAGTGTTTAGTGAAGTTGAATTTGAGGAAATTCAGGCAAATTGCAGAGCCAAAAAAACAATATCACAAGCAGAAATAACTGATATTCAAGACACAACTAAAGACATTATAGTAGAACTCCCAGAAGAAGCTCTCGGGGAGGAAAAAACACCACCACCACTAGAACCAGTTATCACTGAACCAACTGATGAACTAACTCAAAAACAAAAAGAATTGAAGGATAAGATCATGGGGCATTTTCTGCTTAATGAGGAAAGGCAACGTTTACCATCACTAAAAACTGTGCCTAAGAAAATTTTGGCCCCTATCATGAAAATGGTTAATGCAGTGTTTTCAACAATTGAATCGGGATCCATCTTGGAAATGAACCAGTTAATGTACAGCGCAGCTGTAATAGTCACTAATGAACTAGGCATTAAAATCAAAGTACCTAGTCACACAACAGAAAAAGCATCAAAGCCAAAGTGGAAAATCCGATTAGAACAAAAAGTAAAAAAATTAAGGGCAGATGCTAATAACGTAAAGAACATGAATGAGCAACGGCTTAAAAACAACAAAACCATAGATCGGCTAATCAGAAGATATAGATTGGATACAAGAAACATCAATGAAGCTGTAGAGATTGTAAAACAGCGGATAACAGCAACAGCTAGAAAAATTGAAAGATATGAGGCACGAATCATCCAATATAAACAAAATCAGCAATTTCGATCAGACCAACAGCGCTTTTATCAAAATCTTAATGTGAATGGTGACACCAAAAGTGAAAAACCAGAAAAGCAGGCCACAGTTGAATTCTGAAAAGAATTGTGGGGAAATGCAAAGGACTACAATAAGGAAGCAAAGTGGATACATGACTTTGAGAAAAGCATTGGCAACAAACAAATGCAAGTATTAGAAATAACAACTGAGATGGTCAAAAATCAAGTAAAAAAAGTAAAGAATTGGACATCACCTGGAAAGGACCAATTACATGGTTTCTGGCTCAAATATCTGATCAGTTTACATGCAATATTGGCCAGGCAACTGAATGAAATTTTACAAAAGGGCCAAATTGATGAATGGTTGACAACTGGAAGAACATACTTGATTCAGAAAGATGCAACTAAAGGAACAACACCTGAAAACTACAGACCAATAACATGCTTGCCAACAACCTTCAAATTACTCACAGGCATTATTGCAGATAACATGATGGATTATTTGGAAACAAACAACATCTTGCCAGTAGAGCAAAAAGGCAACAAAAGAAGGAGCAGGGGCAAAAAAGATCAGCTCCTAATTGATAAAATGATATTAGAAAATTGTAAGAACAGAAAAACGAACTTGAATATGGTCTGGATTGATTACAAAAAGGCATTTGACTCACTGCCACATAGTTGGATCATAAAATGCTTAGAAACAACTGGCATTAGCAAAAATATTACATCCTTTACTGAAAAGGCGATGAAACAATGGAGAACTGAGTTGGCAGTAGGGAATGAGATCTACGGAATGGTTAATATCAAGCGAGGAATTTTCCAGGGTGATTCACTTTCACCTCTTCTCTTCATCATCGCAATGATCCCACTATCAGTAATCTTTAAAAAAATGAAATTAGACTACCAAACAGCCAAAGAAGCTGAAAATTTTTTCGCATTTACTATATATGGATGGTTTGAAACTCTATGGAAAGTCAGAAATAGAAATCCAATCATTGACAAATACAGTCCGAGTATTCAGCACCGATATTTCAATGCAGTTTGGCATGGAAAAATGCACCACTGTATCCATAAAAAGAGGCAAAATCACTGCATGTGAGGGAATTGAAATGCCCAATGGCCAACTAATTAAATGCAACAAAAATGAAGCCTACAAATACTTAGGCATTCTGCAGTTGGATAATATCAAGCATGGAGAAGTAAAAACTATTGTCAGGCGAGAGTACACCAACAGAGTTAGGAAAATTTTAAAATCTAAATTGAATGGTGGCAATACAATCAAGGCCATAAATACCTGGGCAATACCAGTTATAAGATACACAGCTGGTATAGTTAACTGGACACAAGCTGATTTGGACCTTTTGGACCGAAAAACCAGGAGATTAATGACAATGCACTACAGTTTACATCCATGTGGTGATACTGATAGATTGTACCTGCCCCGAAAATCAGGTGGCAGAGGATTATTACAAGTGAAGCAAACAGTTGAAGAAGAAAAACATGCACTGGGTGATTATTTAAAAGAAAGTCAAGAACATCTATTAATTGAAGTAAAGAACAAAAAACTACTGAAGGCCCAACAAATGAAACAAGAATACAGAAAAGATGTGATAAAATCAAGAATGGAGAGTTGGCAGAACAAAGCACTGCATGGCCAATTTCTGGAAAAAATAAAAGATAAAGTGGACAGTGAACAAACTTGATTATGGTTAACAACAGGTACATTAAAGAAAGAAACAGAGTCACTAATCCTGGCTGCGCAAGAACAAGCTATCCACACAAATGCCATTAAGGCCAAAATCGAAAAATCCTCTGATGATGCCAAATGCAGACTTTGCAAAGAAGCTGATGAAACTGTTGATCACATACTCAGCTGCTGTAAAAAAAATCGCGCAGACTGATTATAAATTGCGGCACAATTCAGTAGCAGAAATGATCCATTGGAATTTGTGCAAAAATTATAATATTAAAACAGCAACAAACTGGTGGGAACATCAGCCTGAAAAAGTCACCGAAAATCAGATGGTCAAGATCTTGGATCTGGATCAAATATCCTTGTTTGTTGAGGGATCCCATAAACTCCACTGAAGTTGTTACCTAGCTTGTTGACAAAATGTTTGGAAACTAACCCACAAGCTCAGACAACAAACCTTCTCCCTCATCCTACATCTGGTCTACAGATATTCACCACTATTGCAAATCCATGTTTGTTTCTTAATGCCATTTCTTATAAATTGTCTGATTAAATATAATAAGTTCAAAGTCAGTCTATCTTCCCAACAAAGTACAAATAAAATTAGTTCCTGATTGTGACATGTTTATGTTCTTATTGTTGTTTGCAATAGGTACAAATCTAAATCATGCAAAACAGTATTATTTTGAGCACATGCTGGAACAATTAGGAAAATCATGTCATTAAGAACTCAAACAGCTCGGCAGAATTCTTTATATATTCTTTTTATATGACTGTCCAACCTTAGCAATTTTAAGATTTTTGGACTTCAAGTTTTAGAATTCCCCAGGCAGCCATACCATGAAGTCCAGAAGTCTTAAAGTGCTGAGTGGACATACCTGACCGTCACAACAGTCACTCGGGCCCTTGTGACCTCTAGGCTGGAATACTGCAATGTGCTCTACATGGGGCTGCCCTTGAAGAGCATCCGGCGACTTCAGCTAGTCCAGAACGCAGCCGCGCAAGTGATTGTGGGTGCACCTCGGTTCACCCACATAACACCTATCCTCCGCGAGCTGCGCTGGCTACCTGTTGATCTCCGGGTGCGCTTCAAGGTGCTACTTGTCACTCATAAAGCCCTTCATGGTAGTGGGTCTGCATACTTGAGAGACCGCCTCCTGCCAATTACCTCCCTGCGACCAATTAGATCACATAGATTAGGCCTCCTCCGAATTCCATCTGCCAGTCAGTGCCGACTGGCAACTACACGGAGGAGAGCCTTTTCAGTAGTAGCTCCGACCCTTTGGAACGATCTCCCCGTGGAGATTCGTACCCTCACCACCGTCCAGACCTTCCGCGCAGCCCTTAAGACCTGGCTAGCCCGTCAGGCCTGGGGACAAAGATAACTGTCCCCACCCGAATGATGAATGAATGTTGCTTACTATTTTACTTCTATGTATTGTTTGTGTCTATTGTCTGTATACCCCCCCCCCTTCATTTTATGTAAGCCGCCCTGAGTCCCCTCAGGGAAAAGGGCGGCCTATAAGTATTAATAAATACTGAATACTGAAATACTGATCTACATGTTTCCTGAAACATATCACACAGGAGAATCTATCTCTTGCCATATGCATCTTTCCCCTATCCAATTAAAAATGAAATCAATCTGTCCACTCAAGTAGATCAGTTCCATCTAACCTCTTTATCAAGGCAAAATAATGTACTTCCATGAGGCACTTCATCATATAAACGTAGTGTAATACATTTTCATGGAACAAAGTGCATCTTCAAGGAGGACCACCTTTGACTTGGACATTCTTACAATCTTGAAATCTCAAAATATAAACTTTCTGCGGCTATGGCTCCTGAAAAATCCACCTGCCCTGTTACTTCCAATTAAATCTTAACATGAATAAGACAACTTGTATCTAACAGAACACCCTACAACAGTTTGTCAAGAGGAAAATAAGGTACATTGCGAGATGGATGCTTCTCAAGTTTTGCTATTAAGTAGGCATCTTCAGTCATGAGAGCACTTTATCAGGCAGGAGGTATCAGCAGTGAGCCTCTTGCTCCAGCAGGTATACTGCTAGAGCAACAAAGGTGATGAGCTTTCACATTGTTCATAACAATAAATATATCATCCTAAAAGGAGGCCATGGGAGCTTCTTATTGTCAATTAAACAAATTCAAGCATCCCAAAACTAAAAGCTATGGGAAATATTTGTAGACTCTGCCGGGGGAGGAACTGAGCCAAAAAGAGCTGCATTATTAATTGAGTTATTTTTATATTATTTCCTAGTCTTTTCAAAATCCCAAGAAAGAAAACCCGATTCTCTACCATCCTTTTATTTTTAAACCTTTTATAATATATATTTAAACAATTTATATCCCACCTTTATTACTTTTACAAATAATTCAAGGTGATAAATGTAACACACCTACCTCCTATTTTCCCCACAACAATAACCCTGTGAGGCAAGTTGGTTGGGCTGAGAGAGAGAGAATGACTGACCCAAAGTCACTCAGCTAGCTTTCATAGCTAAAGTGGGATGAGAATTCACTCTCTCCTGGTTTCTAACCTGGTGCCTTAACCACTAGAGCAAACTGCAGTACCTCCATAAGCTGTGAGATAGGCTGCAAATAAATTTAACAAACAATAAATACATTAACAAATACCCTGTTTCCCTGAAAATAAGACTTCCCCAGATAATAAGCCCAATTGGGCTTTGAGCACATGAGCTAAAATAAGTCCTTCCCTGAAAATAAGACCTCCCCCAAAATATTGTAACACAGCGACGGCCAGGAGGTGACCATGCTCGCTACCTCCTGCACCTCAAAAATAATAAGACCTCACCAAAAATAAGGCCAAGTGCTTATTTCAGGGGTCAAAATGATTAACCCATGACAATGTAGCAAGCTTGCATTGCCATAGTCCCAATGAAACACAGTAACCAATACATCCAGGAAACTTTTTATCAAGTCAGAATTTTGATCCATCTAAGTTTATTTTCATCAATTCTGTCTGGACAGCTAAACCTTGATCACATAGAATAATATTGAACAGTCTTTCCATTATGCCAATAAAAAACAGATCATAAACCAAAGGTGAGCACATTTTCTCAATCCTAGATTATAAATCCAAATGGCACTTTTTCCATAATAATCATTTTGGTTACATCCCATGTTCATTAAATCCACAATACTACATATAATGATAAATCCCAGAAGTTTTCTATATTGTGCAGCATAACAATCTTATCCTTAAACAATTTACTCTTTCAAAAACCATGTTAAAAATTAGATATTAAATATACATGGAATGTTTGTGAAGCAAACCAATATCATATGAACATTAGATATATTCATCATCTTGAGTTACATATAGAAACAATAAAGGTGGGAGATACATATATTGTACATATGTATATACATGGAAGACTTCACTAGAAGTCAACTTGAGACAGCTCACACAAGTGATACTCAAGTGTGGCAGATACTAAGGTAATGCACTATTCCGCTGTTATTCTACATAAACCTGAACCCCCTCAGTCAGATAATCACAAGGACAGAATAAGTATACAAGTTCAAGGGGGAAACTCCATCAGCCACCTCCTTTACATTGATGACATCAAGTTATATGCAAAGAATGAACAAGACATTAACTTGTTGATCCACCTGGCATGAATCTACATTGGGATATCATTTTGACTAATTAAGTGTAACTGGATGATAGTCATAACAGGTAAAGTAGTTCAGACTGATGGGGTGAATGGGCTGCAGAACGAGTTCGAAAGCTCAGAAGACTAAACCTCTGGTTCCGGTGACTGACTCAGATTGGATCCTGACAATCTCCATGTGTCATTAAGTAAGAACATCAAATAATCACAACTTCTGATGTCTTGCTGGCTTTTCCATTGACTTTACTTGTAACAAGCCAGCAGGAAAGATCACAAATTGAAATCGTGTGACTATAGGATGATGGCCAGAAATCCAGGCTACTTGTCAGATGCCCAGATTCATTCATTTATTAGATTAGATTATTAGATCACAATCATGTAACCATGGAGGGACTGTGATGGCTGGATACTTGAGTACCAGTCATAAGTACTACTCATTCAGCACTGTCACAAGTTTGGATGAAAGCTGAAGAAGGACCGGTCCTATATTAATCCAAGACAAACACTTTGAAATATTTAGAATAAAAAGGTAAAGCTTCCCCTTACACATATGTGCTAGTTGTTCCAACTCTAGTGGGAGGTTCTCATCTCCATTTCAAAGCCAAAGAGCCAGCGCTGTCCGAAGACATCTCCATGGTCATGTAGCCGGCATGACTAAGCGCTGAAGGCACAAAGAACACTTTTATCTTCCCACCAAAGGTGCTTCCCATTTTTCTATTTGCATTTTTTACATGCTTTTGAACTGCTAGGTTGGCAGATGCTGGGACAAGTAATGGAAACTCACTCCATTATGTGGTGCTAGGGATTCAAACCGCCAAATTGCCAACTTTTCTGATTGACAAGCTCAGAATCTTAGCCACTGAGTCACCGCGTCCTATTTTTAGAAAATAAGTATTTCCAAATAATACCAGTAAAGTTTCATTTTTTAGAGATTTCTATATATACATCACAGTTTATATGATGTACAGGTAGTTTTTGGATTATATCTGTTTGTAATCTGAGAAGAAAACTGGCAGGAAGTTGGAAGTCACCTAATATGAGATAAACAAACCATGTGATTCTTATTTAACAATGGCAAAGTGACTAAGTAGTATAGTCAAGTGACATTGTTTTATGATCATATTGCTTAGCAATAGCATTCCCAGTTCCAATTGCCATCAACTGTATATGAGATTTATTCAAATTAATTATTCTATATAAAACTATTGTACTATATATTACACTAAATTTATGGAGTGTTTACAGTTATGAATAGGACATACAACAGACAGCCATTTATAAACTTAGAATGTTTTTCAATTTGATAAGACAAGCCAATGACTGCAATATCAAATTAAGGAAGTAAATGACCTCTCTGATGGACTCCGTGTGATATCTTAATTTAAAAAACAAATAATTTCATTTGTAATAACCCTGTTCAAATGATCAAAACAGCACATTTCAATTCAATTTCAGGATTTTAAAGTGATTTTTTATCACATATTTGGCCAAAATTGGAACCAAATATTTGAACTACTTTAGATTTCTGTCACTAATATGGCCACAACTGCTTATTCGAAGTTTTCTGGAAATATTATTTAACATTTCAGTTAGTAATGTAATAAAATTCTAGGGTTATTATTATTAAATCAGATATCTCAGGATTGATGATCAAAGATAATATGTAGTCCCTATGCCAGGGTAGCTGTTAAAATTTTGTCGTCAACACTTAAGATGAAAATTGGGCGATAACCATGCAATCAGCAGGCTTTTTATCAGCCTTTAAAGTCACATAAATTTCATTAAAGGAAGTTGGAAAATTATATTCAAAAAAGCATGTATTTTTTTTAAAATGTAGAAGCAATAAAACAAATCGTTAGTTAGTTACACAACTCAATAGGTTAGTCATCAGAACCAGCAGCTATCTCAATTTTCATCAGTTTAATAGCATCTCATTTTCTAAAGAGATACAAATGCTGCTAAACACTTTAGTCATGTGTAGTTTTCAAAAGAACTATGTTATTTAAAAATGATTAATTTCTTCCTTAATAACTTTTGATACAGTATTATAAGGTTGATGTAAAAATAAAATGACATTCGTTTGTTAGATCAGGGTTGCTATATATTTTGCCTTGAGCCATCCTTCATTGTAGAAATAATACTTACAAATCTACGTAAATACACCTGTCCCAGAATAATGTTGCAGGATCCAGTCTGGGTCGTTCACCAGGACCAGAGATTTAGTCTTCTGAACTTTCATACTCATGCCTCAGGGAAATTATCTCTAGCAGAGTGTGTGCTTTTTGGTTATTCTATGCGTTGTATCTATATGGCGCCTGGCTGGATGTGGCTTCCTATTGTTTGATTGGTGTGTTGATGGCTGGCTACTGGCTGTATAAATAGTAGTAACAGAAATAGTACTTGTTCCTTTTTCAGTCTTTCCTTTTGTAGTCGACATCTTTGCTTTATGTAATTGGGTGAAATTTCTATACCAACTGCATAAAGGGAAAGTTATAATTTAACAGATATTAAAAATCTGTATAATTCTGGTATATGTTGTCTTGTATATGTATTCAAGTTTCCTAATTTCTGTTGCTTAGTTTTTTAATGAGCTATAAGCAATATTAATGCAGCTTTAAAAAAAATTTCTTTTGTCCCTATTTTAATCAATCTTTCTATTTAAGTATAGTAAAGCAAATAAATGAAATATTAATAAAATCTATTGTAAAAGATAATCCTGGAGAAGCTTCATGATACCAAAAATTTTCTCCTCATCTGCATACACTGGGTAAAGGCTTCTTCAGATTCCAGCTTTAAATTCACATTTCTGATCTCTAAGCAGTATCTGCAACCTTTTTAAAGTCTCTGCTTGACCTTGATTAGATTCTTAATAAAAGAATTAAAGAAAAAAAGAATAGCTGCATCAGACTAAACTGTACCACATGATAAAATGGAATAATGAGATATGATATAGTTTATTTCCTGCATCTGAGGGCAACAGACGTTAGGCTACTGATATTATGATGTCATTGCTGGTAGAAACATTTTTAGAAGTCTGGGAAGATTAAAGGTGACATTCATATCTTACAGCTTTCTTTTCTTCTGTTTAATTATGTTCTATTCTTAGAGACTGCCTGGATTAAGTCCCTGCAGTTTTCTTGGCAAAGTTTTTCAGAAGTGATTAGCCATTGCCTCCTTCCTAGGGCTGAAAGAAAGTGACTGGCCCAAAGTCACCCAATTTGTCTTTGTGCCTAAGGCAGGACTGAAACTCACAATCTGCTGGTTTGTACTCTGATGTAAGTGCCTTAACTACTGAAAATCAAACTGGCTCTCTTATGTCTTGCAGAGGTTTAAAGCATCCATGCTGGCTCATAAATTATTTCCTCAAAATGGAAACATCAGACCATTTGGGCAGTGATTTTCTAAAGTGAAATGGATGCCTTAATGTTGCAAGTCTTAAATACTCACTTTGCCCCTTAAAACTTGCCCTGAACTCAAATCAGATTCCCTGTCCAGCCTAGGATGCTCACCTATGGGTGTTCAGGGGAAGCCAGAGCAAATGTTGATAATCAGAAAGAGCCACAAAGCTGCAAATTATGTATAAAGGCTAGAGTGGGTTCTGCCCGGTACGCACCACTATGGGTGTACCGGTGCCAGAAATGTGCCGTACTTTTGCATACCCGTTCCACAGCATTGTGGCCATACTCCCGTACTGTTACACTCCCCCTGCCCTGCCCCCAATTGCAAGGCACTTCTCAAAGAGAAGGAAGCGAGGGCGGGGCTTCTTCAGAGGACCTGAGGCAAGAGCAGCGTTGAAGCCCTCTCTGAAGCAGCTGGAAAAAGTATGTGTGGGTCGGGGGGGAGGAATTCAAACTTCATCCTCCTGGTGCAGTGCGGGGCTTTGGGCAAAGGCTGGAGGGAAGGACCCTGGCTCGCTCACGCTCTCTCCTTCACTCCCTCCCTTGTGTAGTTTGATGCAGCCTGCAGTCAGTGAAGCTGGGCATGCACACACACAGACGTTGGATTGGATATCTCTCCCAATGGCTTGAAAGCAGCTCCTCTGCCATCCCCCCCATTCCCCCGCTGCCTTCCCCAAACACTTGCCCCATTGCAAATGCAGTGTGCTGTCCAGAAGGGGAATGCCTGGAATGCAAGAAAGTCCACCTACTCACCTCCTACTGGCAGGCTGGGGTGAGAGGAGAGGCAGAGAAGCCAGAGGGGAGCCGATTGGAGCCTTCTGAAAGATTGGGGCTGGGGGAAAGCATGTGTGCTACAGCATGGCCCTTTGCCTGGCTTCCCTCCTGTGGTCTCCTCAGTGCTCATTCATGCTCTCCCTTTCCAGTCTAGTTTGCAGGCGGAGCCATGTTGCCTTTTCAAACCTGTAGTCAGTGAAGCTGGGCTGGATTTTTGTATACCTTTATCCAGCTGTCAGGGGAGGGGGAATGACTTCCTCCCCAGGTCCCCATCTATTTCTCTCCACACAGACACACAGCTGGTTAAAGCTATGTGAAAATCCAGCCCAGCTTCAATGACTACAGGTTTGAAAAGGCAATGTGGCTCCAGCTGCAATCAAATTACACTTGGGGAGGGAGAGCACGAGCGAGCACTGAGGAGACCACAGCATACCTGGCTGTGGAATTCTGGGAGTTGAAGTCCACAAGTCCTAATGCTTTAAATTGAAAGGTGTAGGGAACAACAAACTGGTTACAGTATATGGTTTTATGATTTTGAAGTTTGGGGATTTGTGCAATATGGGCTTTGTGTTTCTAAAAGGGTTTGGATGATTTCCTGCTTGTGAATGGAGCCAAACCTTTTCTAGGGTCATTATCTCATTATCTCTATCTGACAGGAATGTAGAATGTGCCTCAGGCAGGTTTCTTTGTTAGCAGAAAGAAGGAAAAACAGCACAGAAATTTAGGGCTAGAAGGCTACTAGGAGGTCATCTAGTCCAACCCCCCACTGCAGCAGGAAACCTTACATTGTCTGGATTATTTTGGTGCCTCTAACAGAGAGAAAAATTGCCAGAAAGGAGAAGGAGTTTACTAGGACAAGGCTGCCATGCAAAGGAAGATAGAGATAGTCCTTGACCTATGACTACAATTGAGCCCAAAATTTTGGTTGCTAAGCAAGAGCATTGTTAAGTGAGCTTCACCACATTTTACACAATCCATGACATCTCCTGGTGAGTAACATCAAGTTGGCCACACCCACCTGATCACATGACTGCCAAACCACTCCCACCAGGTCACATGATCACCGAGCCACTCCCACAAAATAGGCCACACCTACAGAATAGGTTCTGAAAAAAATTGAAATCCACCACTGATATAGGTTATGGGTGAGGCATATAAGAGATATTCTTTTGTGGCTCACAAAGATCACCCAAAATATATGAAGCTAAAATTCTGAATCCTTTTTGGCTGATTTGAAGAATTTTAAAGAGAGAAAAAGACACCTTAAGGCACCTCTTTCATCTCTTAAACTGTCCTAAGTCCTCTCCCAAAATGAGCATTACTCAGTGGTGGGTTTCCATTTTCTTTTACTACTGGTTCGCTTCTGCGCACACGACGCTTCTGCGCTTGCTGAACCAAGCTGAACCGGGAACAACCCACCTCTGGTCCTACTCACTTTTGACACACAGCTTTTGACATTCACAAGAAGTCCAATGAAGATCTTGAGCCAATGGATATTGTACTTCCTACTGTAGATCCAAGTTATCAAAAGAATCAATAATTTTAGTGTTGCCCTTTAGATATTAAAAAGGTATCATGATGATTGAGCCTCTTATCACTTCCATAGCTCACCTGGGTTTCATAGAAAGAGTGGCAATACACAACAGGAAAATATTTAGTATTTTCAATTGGTTCTCCATCCAACTAAGTCTTCTCCATAAAATATATGCCCATGAACCCAATACTAATTCTACCCTTTTGCACCAAATTAAATTGTATCTCTTTGATTATCTAATAGGTGCCTAAAGAAATATGTAATGGATGAAGGTTCTTTCTGAGCATCTATCAGTCTTTACTGTGTGGATCAGGATCTCTCAACCTTGACAATTTTTAAGAAGTGTGGACTTCAAATCCCAGAATTCCCCACCCAGGGAGTTGAAGTTACACAACTTAAAAGTTGTTGAGGGTGAGAAACACTAGTCATGTCATTTAAAACACCAACAATAACCTGCAATAACCATGAATCTAAATGAAGCCATGGTCCATTGCTAGCAAAGTTTCCATGGTAACATTGTTCTAACTGAGTAGGATATTGATTACCACACTGAATGTGTTGCCATTTTGAAAAAGATTTAGGGAATTAGATAGTGGAAGAAAGAATCAAAAGGAAGAAGCTTAGTGGGAAGGAAGAACAATACATCCCTGAGCCAATAGCTCAGGATATAAAGAAGAAAGATGAGCTCAAAGTTATTTGGGGTTTGAGAACAGAAATAGACCAAAGCTGGGAATTCAGAAGCTAAATTGCAGGTTCCCAATGAATCAGTATAATGAAATGTACTGTATACTGGCATTTGGAAGTGATTTGCCAGATTACTATTTTTCACTCAGCCCTATGAAGAAAGTAGCTCAGCTCAAGAAATCAAGGTCTAAATTCTAAAGGAGAACCAGATCTTTTTACATTAAAGTAAAATGTCAAATTCGAGCCATTGCCTCATTCACCTCATTCACACATAGCAGGAGCCTCATACAGAAGCCAGAAGCAGAACATCTAGACAATTCTCCCTTAAGTTGACCAGAAAAATGCTGAGACAGACAAAGCACCACAACTATTTAAATTCTTCCTTTCTATAACTTCTCCCCAATGATATCAACCATTAGATCTCACAGAAAGGGCATGATGGAGATACCATCTGCCAGGGACCTACATTTGGTGGATCCCAGGTGACAGGCCTTCTCTCTTGAGGTTTTTTCATTATGAAACATTCTCCTCTCTTCTCCCCCAGTGAGGTTAGCGCTAACACTCTTATGAGCGATCCTTGGTGCTCTCTGAGCTTGGTTGTTTTCTTGCAAATGTTTCATCAGCCAAATTAGACATCAGTGCTAGTGCTATCTCTTTCAATATTCCCTCAATACTTTTTATTATCAGCCATAGAAACCAGAAACATTTTTTTAGATGGCTACACTATTGAGGTGGATATAGTCAGTCCCTCCCTCCCTCCCTCCCTCCCTCTTTCTCTCTCTCTCCCCCCCCCTCTCTCTCTCTCGGATTTGTATAGATTTTTAGTTTTAATTACCTTCATTTTAATGCTGAATTTTTTCTTTTAAAATATTTCTATCTATATCTATGTATCTATATGTTTATAGTAATATTTTACTGACTATTGTTTTCTGTCCATATGGGCATCTATCTAAGTTTGATTAATAAATAGATAAAGTGAAAATGTAGTTCCATGCTTGCGAAAGACAGACTCAATATTGCCTACATTGATGGCCCTCCATCAAGGCACCACTGCAGCCCAAATTAGGGCTTGTCAGCTGATGTTCTGGGTGCAAAATTATATTTTTCTTCCTAAGCTATAAGAAGGAAGAGTGGTGATATTAGTAGGGAGATCAGGTCCCAAGCTTGACCTGAATTTGATGGTTTTGCTTCCTCATCTTCACAGAAGGCCTACATAAAGGTCATTGGAGTATCAATGGCCTGGAACTGAATCAGTTTGGATCAGTTTGGAAAGGTACTTTTTCTGCTTCTGGTACATCTTTACACAAGACTAATTAACCACAAGTCTATCTCTAGGTGGTGGCTCAGTCGCTAAAATGTTGAGCTTGTAGATCAGAAGGTCGGCAGTTCAGAGGTTCGAATCCCTAGTGTCATGTAACGTAGTAAGCTCCCATTACTTGTCCCAGCTTCTTCCAACCTAGCAGTTTGAAAGCATGTAGAAAAATAGGAACCACCTTTGGTGGGAACGTAACAGTGTTCCCTGTGCCTTAGTGCTGTCCACATGACCACCGAGAGGTCTTCGGACAGCACTGGCTCTTCGGCTTTGAAAGGGAGATGAGATGAGCACCACCCCCTAGAGTCAGGAATGACTAGCACTTATGTGTGAGGAGAACCTTTACCATTACTTTTACCTATCTCTAATGCCAACAAAATTCCTCAACCATCTACTATGACTGCTCAGATACACTATTGCACATATTTGACTATTCTATAATCTTATAATCATATCCTACAATCTTTTTAACATCAAGAGAACAAACAAGTTCTGCCCACATTGCAACTTCCATAGGTCTCTGCCAGCAGCAGCACTATTCATTGGAAAAATAAAGAGGCTGGCTCTTTGATAATAATTGGTCAGCAAGAGCAGTAGGATTGAAAAAGTACAAAAATAGGAAAGTGAAGTGGCAGTGTTCTATGCAGCAATCTTTTCCATGCACAGCAAATGCATAAGGAGACTTATTAGTGTATGTGAAAGCTTCAGTACTGTTGCCCTTGGGCTGAAGAATTAGTCCTTAGGCATTCATGGAATGTGTGATTTTCGGAAAAAATAAGAATAGGTCATGTTCATGTAGAAGTTGTTGCCCTCAAGTCAATATGAACTACGTAATTTCATACAAAAATTGATTAAAATGAACTGAAGATTATTTTACACCTGTTCTACTAGATTTACATGTCCAACTACAGTTTTGTCCCTTCATACAAATCATCTTCAAGAGCAGAGCAGGTAACCTGTTTGAAAATATGCATATATTTGGAATGAACTTTAAAATCCAGTGTTCTCCAAATCCAGTTAATATTGCTAAAAGAATATTTTTTCTCAGTAATTCAAATTGATTTCCCATAAGCACCCACTTGTAAAACAAATTGCTTTTCTACCCCAATCATTCTCAATGCTCTTCAAAACAAAGGGTGTTCTTAAATGTGCAGCTATTTAATGCAATGCAAATATCAACTTTTGCTGCAATTTCCCCCTAACCTGGTGATTAGGGTCAACTCTGGTAGATACCAGCACACTTAGCGGGCCAAGAAACAGAACACTGTGAAATAAAACAGCTGAAAAAGAAGCATCTTGAACTATTCGGAAATAGTTTTTTTTCTTTTTGATCCAAAAATTTAGCCTTTCAAAAACTCATTGCAGTCATAAATTCCCATGTGTAAACCAGGCAGTAAAAAAAATCCAGTTTAAGACGTTTCTTTCCAGATTTCAACTTCTTTATCTCCTCTGACCACAGGAACACTCTGGTGTTCTATATGAATCCATTTCCACAAGCCCTGATTGATGGATTCCCCTGTAACTTTCCTCCTGATACTTGTGATAGGAAAGCATATTTTGAGAACATGTGGTTTGCCTCTGTTGACACACTTCATATTTGACACCAGTGAGAATGAGGGAGCCAAGAAGTAATGAAGGGGGAGAAACCCCCCATTTACCATTTTCCCTGTGATTTGAGATAAAATGGAAAAACAATTTAGGAAGGGAGGGATCATCATCTATCATTCCATTGGTGAACATACATACATACATACATACATACATACATACATACATACATACATATGTAGGTCTCTAGTTATTCGGGTTTTCTCCCACGTAAAGTTAGAGATGTCTTGGCAACGTTTTGACGAAGTCTCATTCGTCATCTTCAGGCTACTTCAGACTTGGTGCTTCCAGGAGCAATGTGAGATCTCGGCTGTTTCTTCCTTTTAACTGCCAGTGGGGGTTTGAACTGATTGGGTGGGGGCTTGGCTGTGTCCTGATTGGGTGGAGGTGTGTTCTGATTGTTTGGGGTTTGTGTTTCATGTAAGGATAGGATTGTGTTTCATGTAAGGATAGGAGGGGTTTAAAGAGGCTAATTGTGCATTTATATATATATATATATATATATATATATATATATATATATATATATATATATATATGTGTGTGTGTGTGTGTGTGTGTGTGTGTGTGTGTGTGTGTGTGTTTGTGTGTGTGTGTATATACACACACACACACACACACACACACATATATATATATATATATATATATATATTAATGCACAATTAGCATAATATATATAGCTTTTTGCTCTTCTGATAATTGGCCCAGCAATAAAATGAAGGTGAGAAGGGAGAGGTTTGACAATCAAGTTCCAGTTAGAACAGAGGTGTAAAACTCAATTTCATTGAGGGCCACATCAGGGTTGTGTTTAACCTTAGGAGGCCGGGGTTGGTGTGGCCAGTTCAACATCACTCATGTCGGGGGCACCTATGGTGGCCCAAGCGTTCTGCCAGTGAAAATGAGCTCTCGAGCTCCATTTTCGACTCCAACGACCTCTTGGAACCCTCTCCCAGTGAAAACAGAGCTCGGGAGAGCCTTTTTTGCTGGTAGAGGCATCGTAGGCCGGCCCTTTGTCGTTTCCAGGGGGGACCCATGGGCCACATATAAGCACCCCGCAGGCTGGATCCAGCCTTTAGGCCTTGAGTTTCACACCCCTGATTTAGAAGGCTATATAACTCAGCAGTCCAGGGCTAAATGCCATGGAAAGCAAAGACCACTGAGTGAAGGGCAGGTACACCCAGTAGTGGAGGCATTATATTATTATATGAAGCATGGAGGGTAAATTGAAAAGCCCTGGTTATACCAGCACAATGCAAAACATAACTTTTGAGGGATAACGGAGGGGGAAAGGGGAAAGATTGTCTTCTCAATTGATTGAGTTTAGGTAGAAGATGACATTGTGTGATAGTATCCTTGAGAAATGCTGATTACTGCTGGGATACCCTGGTCATGCAAATCAACTTCCAGGGACCACTAATTCACCTTGACATCCAGCATCCCAATTAATTTAAAAACAAGCTATCTTCAAACTGTGGTTCCAGTTTTCACTGAGATTGCTTAGCAAGGAGAACATCACCATGACTAATTTATTTAGTGATGCCAAGCCTGGCACTCTGACTAATAGAATTGTTGGTGGAACCATCAGTTGAAAACCTGGATTAGAGTCCCTCAGCTTTATTGGAACTGCCACTTCAGAGTAGTTAGCATAGCTTGATATCTAACTTAATTTTCTTTTTTAAAAAGATCCAGCAGCTGAGTCTCCTGGCTCTTACCTTTTAAGTAATTTGGCTTCTTCATAAATGGAGTTCATTGTCTAAGAGCATCAAAACCATTTTCTCTCAATTAATCATATCAGAAAATAATATTGACTTTTTATGCAATTCGTTTGAATTTAGAAATAATGTAAACAGTATAAAATATATATTTGATCTCTAGCAAAAGGAGAGAAGAATTTGGCTTGTTGCATTTCACACTATCTTTATGCACATATGTGCTCTTAAAAATATCATTTAGATCCTCAACAGAACTTAATATATGTATTTCCTGTATTTTAAAAAACAAATAATGATCCACATCTAGTCATAGACAAACACCTAAATCTCAAATCCTTTATAGATATCCAGAGAGCCCTTGACAGATCAGCATATAAAGTGTTCCATGTACGTACGAAATCTGAACTTAGTGGCCAGTAAAAATGCATTAAAACATAATTCTAAATCTATTGATTGGAATTTCAAATTCCAAATTTCATTGGGATAATCATGAATCAAAGATACCAGAAAATTCATGAGAGCTAATTTGAAGGGAATTTTGGCAAATACATTTACTGTATACCTTTATTTCAGTTCTGCTGAAATTCCTATCCCTCTTTCCAATTCAAAATATGGGATTTCAACCGTGCTACACTATTGTAGCCAACATGGCCATGTTGTTCATATGAGACAAAGTTGGTTGTTCAAATCATTTTTTTGTTAACAGCCAAAATGAACTCATTTCATGCATGTTCTAATTACACAATATAGATGATTACAAAACACCATCAATGTTTGTAATCATTTAAAAATAATGAGACCCAATATTAGCTTCCAAAAGCAACATATGGTGAACCCATTCCTGGCAAGTGGCCCCTGATTGGCTCTTCGAGCATCAATAATTATTCTGAATCAATTTGTAGTTGGATAAAAAGGCTTCTGTGTAGTCCTCTGTTAATAATCACATGTTAATATTGGCCTGATTTTGGTTGCTTAACAATACTATCTTCACCAATGACTAAACATTTTATACTTTTTAATCACTGTACAAAAACACCAGCATTTATGAAACGTTGCAAGATAATCTCAAAGCTATTCAATAATGTAATATAATAGTCCCCCAAGATTTTTACTATCACTTCCAGCATATCTATCTGAGAATTTCATAGTGATAAAATTATTACTATACAACTACTAGTTATAAAGAATTAATAATCCATACTACTATTTGGGTTATTGCTCTTGTTTTCCTGGAAGTGCTTGATGACCTTATTTATTTATTTACTTACATTTATGAGCCCAACCAGTGAATACTAAGTGGTTAATAAAAATATCAAATTAACAATCCATAAATAAAAATTCAATACCCTCACAAAAATGTACTAAATAAAGATCAAAACAGAAGACTCTGCACTTTTTCAAAATGCCAAGAGCAAAGGGACACCAAGCTTAACTCTGGGGGCATCAGTTCCACAGTGTTAATAAACGGTAAAGGTAAAGGTTCCCCTCACACATATGTGATAGTCATTCCCGACTCTAGGGGGCGGTGCTCATCACTGTTTCAAAGCTGAAGAGCCAGTGCTGTCAAAAGACATCTCTGTGGTCATGTGACTGGCATGACTAAATGCCGAAGGTGCACAGAATGCTGTTACCTTCCCACCAAAGGTGGTCCCTATTTTTCTACTTGCATTTTTACATGCTTTTGAACTGCTAGGTTGGCAGAAGCTGGGACAAGTAACAGGAGCTTACTCCATTATGTGGCGCTAGGGATTCGAACCGCTGAACTGCTGACCTTTCTGATCAACAAGCTCAGTATCTTAGCCACTGAGCCACCACTGACTAACAATGTTGGGGCAAACACAGAAAAGTCCTGCTTTCTGCCTGATGTGCCTTTCACCTTATTCAGGGACAAAATTTTGAGCAACTACCTTACGATGATCTTAATAGGCAAGCAGAATCTTTGTGGAGAGGGTAGTCCCTAATGTAACCCAGAACACTAACCAATACTTTAACTTACTCTTATAAAGATAGCTTTTTCTCATTTTGGAGCCAATACAGAAGTAATGTATCGCTTCCATGCTTCTGAAGGTCCCTCAAGGCCTGGTTACGCCAGCAGGCCTGGGGATCTCAGGGGATGGGTGAACTAATGAGGTGGCTCCACTACTATTAATTTTCCTGTCTATTATTCTGATTGTAGCTGTTTTTATGGTTTTTAAATGTTTTTAATATTGGTTAATGATAATGATTTTAGATACTTACTGTTTTAGTTTTGTTATGAACTGCCCAGAGGCTCTTGCATGTGAGCAACTATAAATAAATAAACTACAAAGTAGGCATTATACTGACTTTCATTATATTCTGTATCAGTTGTAACTTCTGAATCATCTTTAGAGGCAGCTGCACATAATGCCCATGGCAATATGCAAGATTCATAGTGATATGGGCATCAAGTATTACTGACAAAGTTTTTTAGTTCCATATAACTGTGGCACCAGTCAACACCAAGGAAAGGGTTTCCCAGCCACAACTTCCATCTTTTGTTCCAAGAAGAGCCGCAAAAAAATAGAATCTCCAAGCCTTTTTCTCTTTGTAGAACCAATGCTACTGATGAAGTTTCTTGAACGCTAGGATGATTACATATACCGTATTTTTCAGAGTATAAGACGCATCAAGATTTTGAAGAGGCAAATTTTAAAAAAAGTTTTTGCACTCTGCAGACCTCCCAAAAACAGCCCTTTTTCACTCATGTCTGCCCTCCCCAGCACCCAAGATCACTCTGAAAGCCTTCTAAAGGCTATGCACGGTCATTTTGGTGAAGGGGCGGGGTTTCAGGAGAAAAAAAATGCTGTATTTAGTATATAACATGCACCCAGATTTTCAGCCTCTCTTTTGAGGGAAAAAGGTGTGTCTTATACTCCAAAAATATGATAAGTTTGCTAGAATTGTTTTCAAATCTTCCATAACTCCTTTAGTTTGGCATGGGATTACAATGCAAACTACAATTTGCATATTAAAAATACTTCGCCTAAACCAATGGATACTTTATCCAGCAACTTCAGGTAGATATTAAGAAGCTTAAGAGAAAAAAATCAAACTCTGTGGCAGTCCCCATATGGTCTACGTGAAGTCATCCACCAAAGTGACCAATGTTATGGGCATTAGATCTCTCCCATTCTTCTACAAAAGTTCCAGGTCTCCTTTGACAAAGTCACTGAATACGAATCCGAGGAATCAACAACAATAACAAGTGAATACACTTCACTGCATTTATTGCCATTGTGTAGGGCAAAACCTTAGCACATATCTCTATTTGGTCAGATTCACTTTTGTTACTATTGTCTTGCAATTGTATCTCTAGATTTATTTCCAACCACTTCATTTCCCACAGCTCTTCTAAGACTCAGGTAATCCCCAACAAATGGTAACTGGAAAACTCATCTCACATTCCAGTTGCCCACTTACAGCAATAGTCAATAGATGCAAATGAAAGCTTCATGCCAAATGGATGAAGAATTCCCAAGAGGCTCTTAGAAAGACACCATATTGGATCAGGTATTTCTGGTGGGTCACCTGAATAAGTCATTTGCCTCATAGAGGTACAAGGTTTTGACAGAAAGTGAAATCTAACCAGAGTAAAAATTAGATGATAATCTCCATATTCAAATTATGTCTCAATTGCTTCAAACTAAATACAACAGCGATGGCCAAATCTGTCTTGGTATACTCTCTCCAATATGCAGGGCTGGGCTTCAAAAATTTTAGCAACAGGTTCTCTGCCCGGTTGCTTGGTGGACGTAGCCATGGTGGGTGTGGCCTAGTCGGCCTCCTGCACCATGGTGGGGGGTGTTTTTGCCCTCCCCACACTCCAGAGGTTTTTTTCGAGCCTCCGGGAGGGTAAAAATGATCTCCCCGGGTTCTGGAAGCCCTCCGTAGGCCGGAAACGGGCTCACTTCTGGCCTTCCGGAACTTCTGGGAGGGCCGTTTTTCACTTTCCCCGAGCCTCCATGCGGGCCCTATACTTACCTGGCATCCCAAATGGGCTGCGTGGGGACTCCTGGGAGGCACAGGGTGGGAGGGGCATGGCGGGGTAGATGGGGCCAGACAGGGGTGGGATTTGCAGATTTTCCAAACTGGGAAGATTCTTAGCTAGAGGTTCTCCCAAACCTGAGTGAACCTGCAGCAGCCTATCTCTGCCAATATGCAAGAAGATTGTTTAACAGCTATTTGTTAGAGTACTCTGATAAAGAGGCCTCCCCCTATTAAAGTAGAAAGAGAAAATCTGGAAAAAGTGGATTACATTTACTTTTATAGTTAGCACAACAAACAACTTAAAAGTAAAATTTGATTGTTTAGAAATAATCATCAAAAAAATTAAAGCACACAATAATTTGATTTGATTTTAATTTGATTTTATTAATATTTGTATGCCGCCCTTTTCCCTAAGGGGACACATAATAATATATGGGCACAGCCATAGAAAAGAGTATAAATAAAAGTAAAAGAAACATTTGCAAGGCAATACTTCTCTGGCCATCCTGGTTTCTAAAAGAAAGTTTTTTACATTCTTTTTGAAGGTTATAAAAAATTATTAGCAATATATTTGAAAAAGGCCAATTTAAAATACAAGAAAACACATGTTAGCAAATGCAACAGTGCCACAAAACCCATATTGCAAGCATTGCAAAGTCCATCCTACTTTGCCCTCAATAGTTAATATTAATTTCATCCTTACAGGCTCTCTACATAAAATAACAGGTAGCAGAGTCTTTCTGCTCACACATCAAGTGGGAAGGTACATGATGATACGCCACATTGGGTGACAAAAGTGTACTCATTACCATCCTTTCCTTTCCATCATAGAATAATGCTGCTTTTCATGTCTAAGTGAATTTTAATGTAGATGGTGGTCTGAAAATCAGGATGAAAAAGATGGTCACAAAAGTATCTTATATGAAAAGGAATGGGACCTGTGGGGACAATTGGGGATTGTAGAGGCAATTTAGTAGAGCCATGCACTTATTTTATAATTATCCCCCATGCAGAGCAAAAACAAATGGTGCAATAGAATTTGTTAGGACTAATCCAACTATTTGTGGGTGATCATTTTAAATGTGAAAAGAAAAATGGAAGAGCACAATATATGTTCACAGAATGCCTTTCATTGTTGTCAATTTTGTTTATTTTCTCTGTCCCTCTGAGCAGCTTCTCTGGTGATTTTAAAATGAGCTTCTTATTAACTATGAGAATCAGCCCATCTGGGATCATTTAATTGATGTCATGATATAATTCCAAACAGGCAATCTAATTGTGGATGCACTGAAAAGAGGGGTGGGGGAGAGAGAGAGAGTTGGACTTAAATGACTCTTCCTACCATTAGATATATCTGCACACTACCTTCATATTTTTCAAGTTCTCTAAATTATAACCTAAATGAAAAGCTTATTTTTCAAGGACATATTGTCTGTGAAAAATGGTTATTCTCTAATCCTAGAAGCTAGGAGCAAACGAATAAAAAGTTTTATTCTTTGTTATAACTTATTCTTTTAACTAACTTACCCTTTTCTTTTTCTTTGTTTTTTTTAATTAAAAGTATACATCAAAAAGGAAAGGAAAAAATATATATCCTATATCATAAGTAGAAATATATTCTACTATTCGAAGTATAAATAGTCATCAATAGTCATAATTAAGTACCATAGTATAAATAATGCAATATGTGGTTTTAAAATACCATAAAATCTCTATCATGATGTATCTTTTTGCAACAGAAAATGTTTCCTTTTACAAAACATACAAATTACACATTTTTCACAACAATTCCTTGACATCTGGAATAATATCACTTTTCCCATTTTGAATATAATTCTTTCAGTCCCATGCTCGATATCCACAATAATTGCTAGTAAACAACAAAATTTCAAAGCTTTGTTATAGAATTCAAATTAATTTACATTTAGATCCTATTATATATCCAGTATATTCCCTTCATTTTTTCCTCATGTGGGTAATAGATAAATCTGCCTTTAAAAAGTGATTGTCAAATTGCACAGTAAATTCAAAATGTGTTTTCCATCATTTTTAGGAAATTCAATGTCTGCTGTGTTAAAATGTGGCAATAAAATGCTGCCTGCTGGAGTGGCTGTGATCTGGAATTCTCAGGATATTAGCATATGTCACTATGTTCATAACTCACATCCATTCATGAAGTTTTCCTCCAGAGTGTTTAGATCATAATATCAGGGGGTTAATAAAATAGCTTTCTAGTCTTCTCTCTTCTTTATCTGATAACTATTCAAATTGTAATTGCCTATAATGTGTACCCTATATGACATTATTACTTATGCTACAGGCAGTCTCTCAGGTCATCAATCACCCCAGCTGCTAGAAAAGACCTTGTTCTGCCCTACCAATGCAATCATCACAGCGAAATTAAAACAACTGCCTCCACTTGTCTGCCCACAACCCCCTGGGCTTTTTCTTTTCCCATTTTTATGGTTGGAGGTTTGTCCTGCCCCACATTCCCAAGCAACATCAGTTCAGTTTCAAAGCATATATTTCCAAGTAACAAGTTGCAATTCATTTTTTTTCCTGTAAGAAAAACCTCTATATGCATTTCATAGAAAACTTTACGGCAGAGTTCTAGCTCTCATTTTACATGATTAAATACCTTGCTTTCTTTTCCAATGAATCAATTAATTCACAAATTAAAATATGTATGACAGCAATGCAATACATGTGCTATTTTCAGAATGGTTAATGAAGGCTAATGGTTAATGTTTGCCTGACACTAACCCTGTGCATAATGTTTGGAAAATAATCTTAAACATCCTGGTTGCAATCCAGGGAAAGTAAATTCTAGAATAGAATAGAATGGAATAGAATGGAATGGAATGGAACGGAACAGAATGGAACGGAACAGAACAGAACCGAACCGAACAGAATAGAATTCTTTATTGGCCAAGTGTGATTGGACACACAAGGAATTTGTCTTTGGTGCAGATGCTCTCAGTATACATAAAGAAAAATAAAATAGAATACATTCATCAAGAATCATAAGATACAACACTTAGTGAAAGTCATAGGTTACTAATAAGCAATCAAATTATACTAGGAAACAAATAAAACAATATAAATTTTAAAGATACAAGCAACATGGTCATAGTCATGAGTAGGAAGAGATAGGTACTAGGAAGGAAGACCCCACAAAATAGACGTATTTTATAGCTTTTTTTTTACTGCACTATTAGATTTCTCCATACAAAGACATCAAACTGTCTCTCATTCAAACATACAGATTTCTCTTGATTTCCTATTAGTTTTATTTAACTTAAGTGACACACACAGATTGGTTGCAGTCATGCTATAAGCAAATCATGCATAAGGATCAGTGTAATCAACCAGCGGCATTCATCAGAAAAGAGCTTTGGATAAATGCACATGAATGAATTCAGTGGGTTAAAGCATTTGTAGCACAACTTACCAAGACCCATTCAGCTTGCTACAGAATAGAGAGGCACAGAATTGCTTTCAAAACCTATTAAGGTTTTCAATCTCAAGCGCCTTAAAGCTACTTCAGATTTGATCTTTTCAGAGACAAAGCAACCAAACATGTATCCATAGTGCTTCCTTCCCATGACAAAGAACATGGGGAAAATAAATCTCAGCATATTAAAACACCCCTCTTACTACCACAGCAAGATCAAGCATAAAAAGTGGATGAAGGAAGTACACCAATTACTGACTAAATAACAACATCAGCAAAATAACTGAGCAAGAGGAGAAGTTCATAAAGTCCCAGATAGCAAACTTGGGGCTTCTTTGCCTAAAAGACAGGATGCTATTGAATCCTGAGAAGATGTGATTTAAATAAGGTCAAATCAAAATAAGCTGACTTTTACTGTATGCGGAGTGGAGCAAAAAGAATAGAACTAAAGATTAATACCATTACTCACTCTTTTGATGTTTTTCCCCTATTTTATAAGTATGTTCAGAAGCATCTCTGAGGCCATCTCTGAGATGGGCAGTTTTTATGTGTGTGTGTGTTGATTTACTCTCTGGAAACAAATACTGTAAGACATCCATAACACCCCTTGGGGTGTGTGTTATGTTAAGATACAGCCTGTTGTGTCTTAAAATATTTTCTATTGTACTGTCTTAAAATGGATTCTACTGTACAGTGGAGTTGCCATGCCATGGTAATGACTTCACAGTACTCCACAAGGGGGCTCCTGGTAAGGGGGAAAATCCAACATTAGAAATTACGTTTGGTTCAAATATAAATATATATAAATAATACAATAAAGGTAAAGACAACTATTTCTCTGTGTCAGGGGAATTCAGTGGTGTTGTGGATGTCCTATCTGTTGGCTGTGAGACTGTAGGTGGGAAACCACAGATTACAACTTAAACCTTGCAAGACTGAGTGGCTTTCCATTTTGGGCCTTTTAGTGTTAGAACTATACTATCTCTGGTGCCTGATGGGGTTGCACTGCTGCCAATAAATATTGTATGCAATGGGGGGAGGGTCCTTCTGGATTCACAACTCCTGCTCAAGAAGCAGTTGGAAGTCATAGCTTGGACAGCCCTATATACAACTTCATTTTGTATGTCAGTGATTTCTGTTCCTGGATCAAGGAACCTTACTTATGCTTATTCATGCTCTGGTCACCTCTGAGTTGGATTACTGCAATGCACTCGGCCTTAAAGAGCATCTGGAAACAAACTAGTGCAAAATGCAGCGGCCTGAGCAATTGTGTATATTTCTGGTATTTCTGTTGTGTAAGCTGCATTGCTAATAAATTCTTTGAGTGCAATTCAAGATGTTGGTATTAACTTTTAAAGCCCTACATAGCATGGGACTGAGTTATAGGAGGTATAGCCTCTCCCCGATTTATTCACCTCTCCCACCAGATCAATCAAAATGGGGACATTGTGGGTGCTATCATTTAGGGAGCTATATCAGGTGGGGCTGAGGAGGCAAGACTTTTCTGCTGTGGCACCTGCATTGTGGAATCTTCTCTCCCCCCTCCCCCCAAAGAGAGGATGGTCTCATTGCATCTGAGCTTCCAAAGGTCCCTTAAGATCTGGTTATGCCAGGAGGTCTGTGGACTTCAAGGGACGTGCGAACTAGTGAGTTGGCTCTATTACTATTAACATCTCTTCCTCTATTACTACAGTTTTTAATGTTTTAATAATCGTTAACATTGATGATTTCAGATATTAGTTTTGATGTACATTGCCCAGAGTCACTTGCCTATGAGATGGGGAGATTTGTAAATTAGATCAAGAAAGAAAGAAATAAGTAAATATCCCTAGGCTTTATAATCTAATCATGTTAATACCGTTGAACAGTTAAGTACAATTTTCCTAATTCTTAAGAAGAAGTGATGTAAGACACAGAAATATATGTAACACAAATATCTACAGTATTCTACGTATATGCAAAGGTTGAATATAACATATGATCCAAACCAGCCATCTTACTGCAATTCCAAAAATAAATCTGTCTTATTTCAACAAGCCTTCATTCCAGTTGATTGACTGCAGGTGGGTGTCTACATTAGTGTTTTGAGATTCATTTTAATATTTATTGTTTTAATAATATTTTATTAAAATTATTTTGAACATGTTTACCATCCAGAATCCTTTAGAACTGAGTAGATTATAAAGCGGGGGGGGGGAGGATAAAGAGATGAAAACTAGCTAAAAACAAAATGATTTCCATTTTTTCAGTGTCTTTCCATCATTAGTAAGAACTCACTGAGGTAAAATATTTGATCTCTGGGTAAAAGGCTGAGCACTCATAGTGCCTCTGAATTCAGTAATGTGAATACTCATGAACAATCTCAAAGAATGCTGGTTCTCAGGTCAGGAAAGATCATAGCTGATCTTTTTTGCCTCTCATAATTTAGGACAAATAATTTATCTGCTTAGCAAACATAAAGTGTTGTCATTTTTTCAAATGCCTTCTTCTGAACAGGAGGCTTAACATTCCCAGACAGATCTTCTTCAAAATGAGATTGCTTTTCTATTGCGATTTATATTAGCAGAGAGTTGGTTATTAGCCTGATATTTTATCTCTGCCACAATGAGAAATATTGCTGCCATAAACCTTGCAGCCCTTAGTAAAAGCTGATTTACTTCGTGAAAGCTAATAAAGTGGGGAACAATGAAGGCAATTGGTGATGAATACTTAAGTACCAAACAAGGCAGCTGTCCACACACACACACACACACTCACACAATCTTTCTTTTAATTTTGAGAACAGCTAGAAAGGGAATTGAAGAGCAAGGGTCATATACAATCTATATTATATATTGTAGAGCCCAAGTCATTATAGCAGGGACACTCTCTACAAGGTCTCTTTAGCTTTTATTCTTTGCTCCCTTTATAAATTCACAACTGTGATTAACTCACTTTTTCAACAAGCCAGCCTTTTTCCTTCATGCTTACCAAACAAAAGGTTCCAGCCTGTTCCACAGCTGTAACATTCACCCTGCTTGCCATAGGCAACTTTCCAATCAGAAAGAATAGCTATGCCAGCAAATGGGTCTCCAGAGCTCCATGGCTGCCACATAAACTCAAGATCCACACAGTAAGTTGTGCTAGGTATTCCAGCCAGGGCACAGATAACTGACACATGGAAGCAGCTTCTTCCTGAATTAAGTTGTCAAGTAAACGGTGCTATAATGGTAGCCAAGGGACAGTTTATTACAAATTATCTGCAGTAACACTTCCCATCAGTGTGATATGGGAACATTGAAATGTTCATTAGAGAAGAGATGTTTAGAGTACAGATACTGGGAAAGTTGTGAATGTACAGGGCATGTTAACAATGAAAGAATGGTGAAACTATTTGATAATACACCATGCTTCATCTCTGGGTTTTATTTACTAGAAATCAAGCAAGATTTTTTTTCCAGGCTGGAATTTTTGTTCACTGGGTCCCTACAGATGATAAAGAAAAGTACACTAACCCATTTTATCCCCAAAATCTTTTATTGTCCTTCCCATAGACACTAATAGTTACTTACCGTATATACTCGAGTATAGGTCGATCCGAATATAAGCCGAGGCACCTAATTTTACCACAAAAAACTGGAAAAGTTATTGACTCGAGTATAAGCCTAGGGTGGGAAATGCAGCAGCTACCGGTAAATTTCAAAAATAAAAATAGATACCAATAATGTTTTTGAATATTTATTTCAAAGAAAAACAGTAAACTAGCTCTGTAAGTGGAAAAGAGGGTCAATAAAAACAATATGGTATCAACAATAACTTTAAAAGTACAAAAACCTTAGCTCATTCAGCAACCAAGCTAAAACACAAGAGTTAAAATCCTTCAAAACTCATAGGCTCATAATATACATTCTACCAGTGTCCTGCCTGTGCCCATTGAATATACAACCTGCCCTGTGTCCATTAATTACAGCCTGCCATTGCCCATTGAATAACATATACAGCCTGCCTGTGCCCATTAAATATACAGTAGCCATTGTAAAAATTTGCTCTGGATAACAAATTATTATCACACAATACCGGTGTATTCAATGAAATACTTCACTCACCTCATGATTAAGGTGACCAGATTTTCAGATTGGTAAAGAGGGACACCTTTGACCGGGGGGGGGGGAGGGAGCTGGCCGCGGCGGTTACTGCCAGCCCACGGCCTTGCTAGGGACGTCTGGTCACCTTAATTATACACATCCTCTCTCTCTCTATTCACTATGTCACGGCACACTAGTGTGCCACGGCACAGTGGTTGAAAAACACTGGTCTAAGAGACAACATGCACTGCAACAGAAGGAGTGTTCCCATAAAGCTAAGGTTTTCAGGACCTACAATTTTACCATCCAAAACAAGAGTGTCAGCATCGGTGTGCACAGAGTATAAGGACATCCCAGCAGCTCTCCCATTCATTCCCCAAAGGATTCCCAATGACCCCATAAACCATTTTTACCATGTTCACACTCTTCCCTACCTATAAATACACACAGTGCTACAGTAATGCTAAGGGTCAGCAACTGTCACAAGGGCTTATAGACAAAACAGCTGAAAGAAAGGGGATCCGAGGTCAAGTCTGACTACCCCCAAAATGATGAATCAGCAGATTATCTGTTTGGGTCCCCCTTTTTCCTTTCCTCCCCTTAACCCTAGTTAGCCCCCATTCCTTTTTTTGTGTGTGTGTCTGTGTGTGTGCAGAGCATACTTATGGGTGACCTCATGTTGATGAGTCAGCAGTGTCTGGACTCTGCACACAGAAGGCTGCAGCCAGCAGATACAAGGGGGTAATTCAGTCCACCTCATCCCTTTGTAAAACACCCCCCACCCCCAGCTGCTCTGTGAAACACCCCCACCCCCAGCCGCTCCTCAGCCCCACCCGTTCCCAGACACCTGATGAGTCAGCACTACTTGCCCAGATGGGGACAGCGCACCCAACGCTTAGGTAGTCCGAGAAGAAGCGGGGAAGGGCCCCACTTCTTCTTCTTTCCACCCCACCTCCGCAGAAGGAAAACTCAAAGCATCACGGCGATCCCGGGAAAAAGAGGCGAGCCGGGGAGCGGCGGCATTTCTCTCTCTCTCCCTCTCCCTCTCTTTGCCGCGACCTGCCGCCGGCGGGCAACAAGGACGGCCACCCACGCCGCAGATCCACGTCCAGCAGGGAGGAGGAGGAGGGAAACCCACCCACCTGTCAGCCACGGGAGAAAGGAAGTCGGCGAGCGGAGGAAAAGACGGGGGGAAAGGAAGCTCGGCGGGTGAAATGCGGTCCCCGCCAGGATCTCACCTCGCCCTCTTAGCCTCCCCACCCTTGACACACATGCACGCACACGCACCCTCCGCCTAGCCCGCCAGAACATTCCCGGGTGGGAACAGCCGGGGGTGGGGGGAAGAGAGAGAGAGAGAGACGCGATCGCTTTCCCGGCAGTCCAGAGCAGGAGGCGCTTTTTTCCAAAAATAAACACAGTGGATCATCTATCTCAGTGTTTCTCCACCTTGGAGACTTGAAAGTGTGTGGACTTCAACTCCCAGAATTCTGGGAGTTGAAGTCCACATATTTTCAAGTCTTCAAGGTGGAGAAACACTGATCTATCTAATTAATATAATTAGTTATAATTAGTTGGGAGGGAAAAGCGCTTGGTGCAAAGAAGGACTTTCTTTCAACCAGCGGAACCCCCTGGCGCAATCGGGCTGCGATTGGCGGCCGTCCTTGCTACAATCCGCGCCGAGCTCTGATGAGGGGGAAATTAGATTCCGGCTGATGCGGCAGGGGCTGCGCTGGTGGGGACGGGTGGAGGGGATGGGACTTGGAGTCCTACCATCTTGGCGAGTGGGGAGTCTCATCCCACCCCGCCCCGCCCGTCCCCGCCAGCGCAGCCAGGCTGCGATCGGCGGCCGTCCTTGCTACAATCCGCGCCGCCCGCCTCATCAATGGGGTAAAGTCCTTACGTCCAGCTCTGATGCGGGCGTAAGGAAAGTCCTCTCTTTCCCCCTCATCAGAACACAAGCCCGGGAAGCGAGTGGAAGTTCTCTGCGCGACTGAAACGGAAGCCACGGCAGGAGAGTGAGGCTGCTGCCGGCCATTTCACCTCGCGCAGAGAACTTCCACTGGGTCCCGAAATGGAGGAGAAAAAGGGGCGCCCCTTTTTCTCCTCCATTTGGGCAAATTTTTCACTGACTCGAGTATAAGCCGAGGCAGCTTTTTTCAGCCCAAAAAGTGGGCTGAAAAACTCGGCCTATACTCGAGTATATACGGTACTTCCATTACAGGTAGTTCTTTACCCACTGCTCTGTAAAGAAATCTGTGTAGCCTTAAGTTATCAAGTATTTCTTAACTTGGAAACACTTGGTCTAGAACATAGACCAATAAAAATTCTTTAATTCCTTCCCACTAGAGAGGAGAAATCACCTTTTTGCATATGCGTTTATTCTTCATTGCAATCTAACCAGGCTAGGTTTGAGAATCTTCCACGAAGTACAAGCAGTTAAATGTTCCATTATCAGTTGAGCTATTTTCTTGAAAGGAGGGAAGCGTCATTGTGGGCTTTTCCTTGGGCAGCAAAATGTTATGCCAAAGATCACTGACAGAGATGCTTTCAGCCTTATCCATAGGGTTAGTGCTATTATCAAATTTTCTTCACATTAGGAAAATCCTTGTCTCTACCACACCAGACTGGCCAGCCCAAATGGAAAGAGTTCCTTTCAAATGTCAGTAAGAAAAACAGTAAACTGGACAAAGCATTTGAAAATTTAGGATAGTAATTATAGGAGCCTGGTTTCTGATCCTTTTCAAGTTCAGTAATTGGACTCATGGACACTCTTAATTTTTGTTTTTAATATATTAAAGGAAACTCACTACATTTATTTAAAGAACGTGTATGGACACTTATCTCACACAATAATCATAGGCAGCTCATAGCAATTAATACAAATGACAGCATAAAAATACACCGTACTCAGGCTCTAATTATCCTATTTTGGACACATTATACAAAGACCTCGCTCTAATTCTGGGAAAGGTAGAAGGGAAGAGAAGAAGAGGACAATAAGCAGCAAGGGGATAGATTCAGCTATAGTGGTGATGAATGCACTAGTGGAAGATCTGAAAGACAGATTGTATCTACATAGTTGCTAAGACTCAACAGTGACTTGATGGAGCATTATCAATCAAACCATACCCAAGTGATTCATACTTCTTTGAACATGTCAGCATTTTAAAATTCATCATTCATCGCATACAAATTTTATCCCTGAACCAAATAAAAATAAAAATGGAAACGAGTGGAATTAAAACACAATTGATAGAAATGTCTCAAAGGTGCTTTTTCAAAAGACAACCAGACTTTCTTTGTTTTTGCTTGAAGATGTTTAGTTTCTCATCCAAGGAGCTTATTCATAACCTGGATGACTGAGAATTTCCATAGAAATATATGAAGAGAAAAGTATAGAAAGAACATTTCAGTTGGCATAAGTCAACTAAAAATAATGGTTTTAACATTAATACTATTATCAAGCTTCGAAGCAACTACAACTGCTTTACCGAGCTAAAGCAACTCTGAAATTCATTTATCTACAATTATAACAGACGTAAGATGAACAATAAACAAGTTTAAGAGAGAAACCTAGATAACAACAAGCAGTAGAATTAAGTGTTGCAATATAAACTTGTATTTAATTTAAGTGAACTCAAGTTTTAAAAATATATTGCAGAATTAATTAACAGCACTGTGTGTGGAATTAAGGAAAATCAATGGCCCATGTTAACATAATCCAAAGAAAGATTTCATCTGAACAATTTTTCTTTCTCCTTTTTTTGGCCCTAGATATGTTTGATTATGATATGTTATGTGGAACACAAGCATTTTATCAATATATTCCACAACTGAAGAATAAAATACAGAAATAATATATGCATGTTTAGCTGTCTAATCCCAAATAAAATTTCTCAGATATATCCATGTGCCTGATTTTTAAAAAAAATGCTCAAAAAGCTCTGGTGTGATAGTAATAATGATGATATTACACTTTTCCTTCAGATTGCAAAACTGTCTTCCCTGCTTCAAGCAGTGGTGGGATTCAAATTTCTTTACTACTGGTTCTAGGGGCATAGTGTGGCTTGGTGGGCATGGCTTGGTAGGCATGGCAGGTGAAGGATACTGTAAAATTTCCATTCCCTCCCCACTTCAGGGGAAGGTTACTGCAAAATCTCCATTCCTCCTGATCAGCTGGGACTGGGTATCAGAGAATAGATGGGGGCAGGGCCAGCCAGTGGTATTTACTGGTTCTCCAAACTACTCAAAATTTCCACTACCTGTTCTTCAGAACTGGTTAGAACCTGCTGAATACCACCTCTGGCTTCAACCTTCATAAGTGTTGAGATTACAACAGTCAGAATTCCCTGAGTAAAGAATTCTAGTAGCAATAAGCCCAGTCATTGGAGAAGGCTGTCCCAAACCAGAGTTTCCCAACCTTGGCAATTTTAAGACATGTGACTTCAACTCCAGAATTTCCAAGACAGCATGTCTGGCTGGGGAATTCTGGGAGTAGAAGTGCACATGTCTTAAAGTTGCCAAGTTGAGAAACCTGTCCTAGAGTATAAAACATTCCTGCAGAACTGTGTGAACTTTCACAATGTTAAGAGACTAATAGCATACAACTATGTTTTACACTCCTGTCCTAGTAAGTAGTTTTATGGTTACAGAAATAGCTACCATTCATAACTGGCTTCATATTGATTGACCTAATTTAAGAGATCAAAATATGAAGAAGAATCAAAAGAGTACAGTACTATTAGTGTAATCCAATTTCACAGGAGTTCATATTTCTTTGTATTAGCTTCAGCATTTTTAATTAAGAATTTTAATTATAGTAGTAAAATCTAATACAAATTAAAATAAAAGAAAGAGAAAAAAATAAAAGATAGAAAATGGGGAAAAAAGAAAAAATATTAAAGTTATAGAAAGAAGTGACTTCCAATCTTCATTACAATGGATAAAAAAAATAGTGAGTCACCTTCTATCACTAGCCTATATCCCCTCCCTTATCTATAGACAAATCTATCAAACACATCTTTCCAGTGCTGGTGTGAACAGAAAGTCCAAAAAGGGCTGTCAGAAATAACAACACATCTTGTTTTAACCTTGATCAAATAAACCAATTTTATATTCATTTCTTTTATTTCTAACAGTCTTAACCTTTAGTTAATTCAAATATTGCCATAGGATTTGATTCATCTTCCTTTCTTCTCATCCCAAGGGAATGACATTTGGCGTTCTGACTGCTTCAGTGCTATCGGCTGCTGCTGAGATGCTGCTGCGATCATGTGATCTTCATTTTCAACATTTCATGACAATTTCATTTTGAATCTCACAATCCCTTGCTGCTTCCCCATCCAGCAGCAACCATTTACCTGCTTCTTGAAAAGGGAAGGGAATGTCTAATAGTCAGAAGCCACTCATGCTTCCACTACTTTTTTTTCAAGAAGCAACTGGTCTTTCTGGTTTTTCTGAAGACATTTCACTTCTCATCCAAGAAGCTTTTTCAGCTCTGACTGGATGGTGGGAAATGGAAGGATTCATACTCCTTGCAGACAGCTGGTAATTTGCATTCTTTTAGTGGGTCGTTAAGGTCATCTGGAGGTATATCTGTGTCATCAGGATCACCTGAGTGGTGCAACCAGATGTTGAGACGTCTTGGAACTGTTGAAAGGACTGTGTTGTAGATTAGAGTTAGAGTTAGATGATGTCATATCCCTCCCCCTCTGTTGAGGGAGGGCTGTTCAATTTTGACATAATAGCCTTTTTAAACACTCTTTCAAACCAGTGATCCTCTTTGTCCAATTTTCATCCATATAATTCTGGACCAAAGTCTATCATCAATCTACAACACAGTCCTTTCAGCTTTTCCAAGAAAGCTCTACACCAATTTGTACCACTCAGGTGACTCTGATTACAGATAAAACTCCTTAATGACCCACTAAAAGAATGCAGCTGTCTGCAAGGAGTATAAATCCTTCCATTCCCCACCATCTAGTCAGAGCTGAAGAAGATTCTTGGATGAGAAGTGAAACTTCTTCAAAGAAAAAACATAAAGTCCAAATGCCTCTTGAAAAAAAAAAAAAGCACCGTTGGGGTAATCTTTTTGTTGTGAGGGACATTGTTAGCAACAATGGGCCCAGTGAAAGAATTAACATCCTCCATGTATCGCCCATACAGACTCCAATCCTCATTATACCTGTATAACCCTGTAGTTTTATATTACTATAAAGGAAAAACTGGACTTGATGACCCATCTTCCTGATCACATGAAAGTTGAGGTGACAATTTATCACATTTATTACAGTTTGGTAGCTTTGTTACAACACTTATCTGTTAAAATTAAGGACATTTTTTTAAAGAAACACCCAGATAGATCACTGCACAAAAAACTTTCTACTTTCTAGCCTTCCAGTTTTTCCCTTTGGTAAAACCAAATTTTGGTTTTATCAGAAGATAAAATGACTCCTCCTTCCTGGATTGTTACATTTTTGTTTTTTACCACTATTCTGTGGTGTTTACACACATGAAGATTTAACCATCTAGAGAGCCAATCCTCTCTCTGCCTTTTATTGAATAGCAACTTGACAACCTTTTTCATTTGACTGACTTTTATCCCTCTCCTCTTTCTCTTTCAGCAGTTGTGAAATGTCTTCTGAGTATCAACTTCATTATGCATGTGGCTTTACTAGCATAAGCCCTCTACGCGGCAGGAAGTTATTTACATAGCTGTATAATCCATGAGTACTAGAGTTTACACAACCCCTGTTAAACCTACTTCTCCACTACATCATATATATTATCTCTATAGATCTCTTAACTTTCCTTACTCCGCTCAACAGTAAATCAATGACAATCTTTACAGGTCTTCAAAATGACATGTTTATTATTCTTCAGCTGATTGGAGGCCAAGATCAGGTAATTGCACTTGCTCACTGTGGTTTCTTCAAACACCTGTGCTGGTTTTACTTTCTAACAGCCACACTGACAGGTAATTAAATAATTAAATGAACAGTAATCTTAATACATCAAGATGGCAGTAAGCTAAAGAAGATGTGGGCAATCTTTGGTGGCTGAAAACTATACCGTAAATTATTGTGGTTACCACCATAGTAGGTAGACATAGTGGTCAGGAATTTTTCCCTGAGCAGTAGATGGAGTGTTTGGGAGTATTTGTTTGTTTAAATTTATTGATTGCCTATCTTACCACAAGATAATTCTAGATGGATTTTTTAAAAAAATATTAAATCTAGGGTCTATGGTACAGATGCCATATGCTTCCTGACATTTTTCAGCAAAAATGAACAGAGGTGGTTTTAGACAATAGGAGCTGCATTTGGCCCTAAAACCACAGGATGCTAACTTTGATCTAACCCAGTGTGTGTCATTTTTAATAAAGCATTATTTATGAAATAACTTATTTTAACTTCAAAAACACTAATTTGTGCTTCCTTTTGTTTGCTTAACAGATTTACTGTATAGCTCTCCAAGTTGACTTGCCAGCAGAGTAAATTGAATAAACAATTCAAAAGCAAAATTCAGCAATTGCCTTTATTGTTTGGAGCCCTAAGCATTATCATAGAGAACTCTACTGAATGTATCAGTTGTCCAATGTCTTTCAGGCCTGGCATTTTATATGTTCTGTCACTGCTTAGGCTCCCTTCCGATGCCATGGTTCCAAGGCAAATGTGATAGACTGTGATAAAAAGATGGGAGGAGGCTCCTCATACTTTTGACTGCATTTATCCAAACACTCTAAGGAACTTTTTTAGCAGGCAACTATTAAAGGGCTGCACTTGCTCCAGTGATAGGGACATCTGCATATGACACTTATTCTGCTGGCAATGATTTCTCCCTTTAGAAAGATGGCCTTAGTGACATCCTGCAATGACAACTAAATCAACAGCTGCAAAATGATAGTCACTCAAATCAGCATACTACTATTGTTGTTGTTTTTTTTCAAATTCTTTACCAGTCTTTACTCTATACCTGGCATAAGATGAGAAAGCTAGTTTTGGGAAACAAACCTAATTTATATTTTGTCCTTTTTAAGGACATTTTAAAAAGTTCTGCTGGTTCAGACCAAAGGCCTATTGCACAAATCAACAAGATGACAGTGCTATATGTAATATGTAGAAAACATTAAATTATTGTGATTTTTTTAAAAAAAGACTGAAAACTCAGCTAGATAACAAATCTCATGACATTTTGTTTTCTCTGCCCAAATTGTATGAGGATGTATTTCAGGAATGAATGTCTTCAGAGACTTTAAGTAGGAACACTAGAATCTCATCTCATTTGGCTTCCAAATAGAAGTTTTCAGTATGTTCATGTGACATAGCAATAGGAGTAAAATTGTCAACATTTCATAATATTTGATTCCTTTGAAAGCTATTTTTTTTAAAAAAAAAAATGAGATCACATAAAGGAATTCAATGTCTGAAAAGATGGCCCATCTTTGGATCACCATGTCCAGCTTTCTGGGTCACCTAGTAGCTCTTTATTTGAACCGATTATAATAAAGTATATATAATAAAGCCTAACAAAGCATAAAGTAAAGTATCAGTGATAAATTATAACTCAATTTAAATAAATGTGTAAGATTTCTAAAAGTTGTATTAGCTTTCTATTAGAAAATGGCATGGTACCGAGATACTGAACATATTAAGCAGAAAGAACTTGACATACCTAATCATTACAGTACAAGGATGTAGATTTTCAATTCATATCTGCATATAAAATTCAACATGTGAAAGTACTATTTCCAAGTACTAAGCAAAACAAAACTGGATATCATAATTGGATGTACACTGGAATGAAAACATTGTACTCAATATATTGATGCCCGGCAGGGAGAATGAAAAGAAGCGCTCTTATATCACAACTTTGCATAGCTTGAGTTCATCTCTGAAGTGTGCCTCTATCTTTGAAGCTTTTAAAATACAAATGAATGTAGTCCCAAATTCTATGTATTCAACTCTAGTTGTTAGATAACATGCACTTGGACACATGTACAACTTGTCAATTTATCAGGACTCTTCTCTGACACCTAACAGAAACAAACTGAAATGTGATTGCAAAACTAAACAATCTGAATTTTACATTTTGAAAGATTCACATTCAATTTTGAATTCTGCCCAGGTTTTTTTTTTCAAAAGGAAGAAAACAGATTTCAACTCCACAGCCTTTATACAATAAGCTTCTAATAAAAAAGGTAACACTTAAAAAATTCAATTTGCAACTTTTCATTGCAATTCCGTTCTAACAAGATGGATGAATAAGAAAAAAAAAACTATGGGAGATAGCAATCTCATTTACTCATAGTGGATTTTCCACCTTAACTGGAATGGTTTGGAATGGTTTAATGCCAATATTAGATTAAACATAGTTCTTACTATATTTATCTTAGAAAAACTATGGATAATTTAGCCACAAATAAACCATAAATCATTAGTGTTTCAACAAATCATATTTAACATTAATCACAGGTTCATAGAAAATGACATTGTAAGCATAATGGTAATCCACAGATGATTCGGAAGAATTTATATTTTGTCAATATGCCTAGCATCTCAATGAAGCGAGCAAGGATCTTGAGAGGGTCCAATCTTGTCATGTAGCTTTGTCAGCTATCATAGTAACCCAAAATATCCAAGGAGAATTGACAGCAAATTACAAATTAGTGGCACATCAGGGGGAAAAAAACACAAGTAAAAATAGCTTATTTTTTTTAAAAAAAAATTTTTTTTTGAAAGTTTGGGTTTTAAATAGCTCTTAAAATCTTGAATTTTAAAGCTTTGGTTCTTTGGTTCAGCCAATATTTATAGTCTTTGCTATGCATTAGAAAGTTTGGAGCTTTGTTGTATTGTCCTCTCCTCAGACTTGTTATCTTTGATGTAGTGAAGGAGAAAAAATGCACACTTTTATTGTAAAAGTAAAAACCTTCGAACAAATGAAACTTAGCAGAAGTAAATTACATTAAAACTTTACCATCTTTGCTATTTATTCCACTCCACTTTACAATGGAGCAGCTTCAAATGTTCAAAAGTTTCCCATTCATATCATATTAGGTTTTTTTTAAAAAAAAATGTTAAACCGTTTCAAACTGAACTGCTTTGTTACCAAATATTGAATAAAAACTAAAATGGACTTCTCTTTTAAAGTCAAATCAGAACTAATTCACATCCTATTAAGTGAATTGCACTACTTTTAGTTTCGCATCTAGTCAGATTGGGTAGAAATTGGGAAGAAGACATTAAACATTATAGGCATATTGTCTCAAAGTTCAGTTTAAGGTCTGATATGACTTTAAAACTCATTTGCTTCTCAAACCAATTTGAACCTCTTCATAAAGAGAATGCATATTGTCATCCAGTATTTATTTTGATAATTGCCTAAACAGGCTCTTACAGAATTTCCATAAAAACATGCAATCCTACTTAATAACTGTAGGTGATTTATAAATCATAACATTCTCAATTCAAATTCTTAGGTATTTGGATAAATGACTTTCCATTTGGAATTCATCATTATTATGAGATGCCCAGGGAGCTGACTATGCAAGCATGTGCAACTGAAACAGATGCTTCAATTACTAGTCATTTCCCAAGAGGTCACGTTTCATGCAATCATCCTCCTAACTTTAAAGACCCAAGAGACTGGACAAGCTCTTATGAACAAGAGCTGCAGGCATCAGTGACCTTCTTGGAGCCAAACAACAAATTTTGTTATTTCCAATGTGTGTGCTGGCTCCCTGCAAAGCCAGATGGTTCACTCCACTGCACAAAGTCATCAACATCCCATGTGTAGTCCAGCAGCATGTGAGAGTTGCAACTGTTTTCTAACAGTCCATTAGCACTCCAAACTTAATGAAAATGGAAGGTGCTAATGAAGCCAAAAAGTAAAAGCCACCTCTAGCTTCAAAAGGGCAATTCAGCTGGAAGAGTAGCAGAAAGTGAACTAATGGTCATACCTGCCACTGCATTACCAATGATGCTACTACAAGAAATCCTGTTTTCTATTAAAAAAAATATTTATCCTCAGCATGCCATTTCTTCCCCCAGCTGATGCACATACAGTGGTCCTTTAAGAGAGCAAACAGAACACACATAAAGGCAAAGGAAATTCAGTCCAGGAAGTAAACAAAAACCAGAGGCTAACCCATTAGGACAATTATAAATTAATGGCCTAACAGACTCTATCCAAACCAGAGGGTTTCAAGGCATCTAATGCATGCTTGCTTCTAACTAGAAATAGAGTGCTTTCACTAAACAGTGGTCAACTCTCGCAAATTAACAACATCGCTGCAGATAAAGGATCAAGACATTGCCCCCATTAGCTTCAGCTGAGTCAGTTTAAAAAACGATTTCTGGCTTCTTATGAATTGTGGCTTTAGCAGTGTTTATGCAAGAGTCAGCACATCAACAAGAGACATACTCCAGCTTTTATAAGAGTGCACTGCTTCATATTGCAGGAAAGGGACTCTGGTTGTTTTTAAATAAAGGATATAGAATATATCATGTATTATATTTAAGGCCCACCTTTTCTCTAATAAAAGAACCATTGGTACTTCTTATCTTTATCTTATCTTTAAAATAGCCCTGTGAGATAGATTAAGCTGCCAGATAGTAATGGGTAGATAGTAGGTTCTTCCTTACAAAAGCACATCCTCAAGTAAGAGGAAAGTATGTTTATATATATATAATGCTATCCTCACAGTCTTTTATGAACGGCTTAGACCAGGGGTATCAAACTTGCATCATCACGGCAGCACCATGTCATGTATCATGACTTTTTCCCCCTTTGCTAAACCAGGCAGGGGTGTGGCCAGCGCATGATGCATCCAGCCCATAGGCTGTAAATTTGACAGCCTTGGCTTAGATCAGTTTCTCTTCTTTGATAATTGGTTGCCAATGAGCTAGAAGGAACTTTGAGAGGACATGTTTTATATACTAGGTAGGGGAACATCTTTTGGTCATGGCATGCAGGATATGTTGATGAGCTTAGTAACTCAGGGAAATGAAAAGCTGAGAAAAAAAGACTATAGTTTCCTCTACTGCAGTTCTGAATTTTCAGCAGTCAACTAGTTCCCTCCTATAGAAATTAGAAAGTAGAACTCTTCTTTTTCTGGAAAAACAACATGTGTTTCTTGTGCCTGTTGCTGCAATTGTAAAGGGGGGAGGGAGGGACTATTCAGATAGGCCTCCCCTATGAGAAGATCTACTTCTTGTTGAAGCCTGTAAAGATTGGAAATAAGTTTGTCTGTCTCTGGTAAGTGTATCTGCACATTTATTATGCTGTCATTAAATGAAGAAAATGTAAGAAGACATGTAAATATGTCTGGGCTCACATATCATAATATATTAAAACCAAATATAACACATTACAGGTATCAGAATTGTTAAGTCCTGGAGTCTACAACGCCATTGACTTACATTGCTAGTTCCTGATTGGCTAAGACGCGAGCAGCCAGCTGGCGGGAGAATCCAGCTACACAATTGGTTAAGCGTCTGACAGCTCTAGTATAAAAGGGCTGTCAGCTGTCCTTTGCTTCGCTGTTGCCGGTTCGAGGTTTGCCTTACATTGAGCTGCATGTCACTGTAAATCAGGGATAGGCAACCTTTTTATACCTACCACCCACTTTTGTATCTCTGTTAGTAATGACATTTTCTAACCGCCCATCGGTTCCACAGTAATGGTGATTTTTAAAATAGAGAACTAACTTTACTTTATAAAATTTATAAAGCAGAGTTACAGCAAACCCCTACCGCCCACCATGAAAGCTGGAACACACACTAGTGGGCGGTAGGGACCAGGTTGACTACCACTGCTGTAAGTAAAGGTTGCGTCACCTTCAACCTGCCTTGCCTCAGTTCCTGTCTGCCTCACTGTCCCTGCAGAACAGAATAACATGGGCTTCATGAAATTATCATGTAAATAATGCAAATTATGTAAACTGGCATCAGTAGCATCATGATGTAAATAACATACAGTTAACAATTCACAATATTTGAGCAATAGCATCAGGATGCAGGTTATCATGCTTCCCCAGCAGCTGCCCATGGATCAAACTGAGTCTGAACGTAGCATACATATGATTTGTTTTTCTTTCATTTTGCATTAGCAAAATGTATAAATTTAGCCACCATTTAGTGTGATATGTGAACAAGGGCAGTAAGGCTTATGCAACAAATCATAGCTAAACAAATCATTGTTTTGCATGATATACAGTATTAACCCAATGAATTCCACCATCTCAGCAGCTTTATATATCACATTCCTACATAAAATTCCCTGCTCACCACATTGTTTTCTTTACTACAGTTATCTACCAATAACTTTATATAGAGAACATTGTCAAAGAATGCCAAATAGTTTCAATTAATGTGCTCACCACATTGTTTTCTTTACTACAGTTATCTACCAATAACTTTATATAGAGAACATTGTCAAAGAATGCCAAATAGTTTCAATTAATTACATTTAGCCTCAGCACTAGAGGAGGAAAAATATTATTATATAGATAGTCATTTTACATTTAGTTACTGTGGCAGTAGACCAAAAGGAGAAGTGTGGAATATTGTGCTATTTAACTACCAACAAATGATGTAGTCTGACACTTATTACATTGCGTAATTTATTATGGAAACAATGTCAGCAACATATGTGATTTTTTTAAAAAAAATATTCTATTGGTACAAGAAAGGTAAAAAGCCCCAGGAGAAAAGGACGGCTTGTCCTCTAGTAAAATTCCTTCCCAGGGTAGTCAACCAGTATGGGTCCATAGCAATAATAGTGGAAACAGATTTTAAAAAGAGTATCTGGAGACTTCCTGGATAATCATATTTTATTTTACCTGCTGGATCAGGCTGGAGATCCACTTTTCTTGTCATTCAAATGGCCAATCAGATACATTTTTGTATCCATCCCCATGACATAAATGCCTGCCTCCTTTTCAGTCTCTCTCCCTCTCCCTACGTCCCTCCTTCTCTCCCCCACTTCTCTCCTTCTTTTATCATACAATCCATACCTAAAAAATAACATTTGTAGCCCATACATATTGAACTGCATATTTCTGTGGTATAAGAATACTCTCTATAAAGTTGTGAATGTTTGTGTATGTGTTTTATAATATAATTTAGATTACATTGAACAATTTTGAAAATGTAGTTTTAATTCTGAAGAATATAATTTAATGCTGAGGAGATGTGACTGCTAAGGTTCTATAAATATGAGAAGAAGCAGTAATTAAAATAATCATAAACAACTGTTTTTAGTATGGTAACATTTTGAAAATCTTTGCCCTGAAGGGACAAATTTCAGTTTTTACTATTTTATGTAATAGTATAAAAACAGGGTGCTATTATTGCCTAAAACCCTCAAAAACAATTAATAATATCAATGAATACATACTGCCACTCATATTTAAGTAATGACAAAGTATTGAAATCATTAATAAAAGTTTATCTGGCCATTGTCTGAATTGACAATGCAAAACATATGGGTGAATGTTCCAGTGATATTCAGTGGTTCATTTATTTTTAGATTCTGAATGACTGAGGGATTATCATATTTATTTTCAAAGTGCAGTATTCATGTTATTAGATATCTTTACACCAGAAGTACTAAATGGTAAGAGAAAAGGCCACATGCTTTTTACCAGATGTGCTGTTATTTATTATCAGCTCTTAAGAAAAAGCAAGGTCTAGCTTTAGATATCTGTGACAGGCACTATAAAAATTCAAATCAACAATAGAGAGAGGGTCTAGTTGGCTATTATTGTGTAGCAGTTGTGTAACACCGTATTGTTACTGGTACTCTGTATGTTGCTGGTACCCTGTTTGTTACTGGTACCTTGTTGAAAATAAGACCTCTCTAGATAATAAGCCCAATCAGGGTTTTGAGTGCATGTACTAAAATAAGCCTTCCCCCCCAAATAAGCCTTTCCCAAAAATATTGCAACACAGCAGCAACCATAAGGTGACCACGCTCGCCACCTCCTGCACCTCAAAAATGATAACACCTCCCCAAAAATAAGGCCAAGGGCTTATTTCAGGGGTCAAAATAAAATAAGACCCTGTATTATTTTGGGGGAAGAATGGTATTTTATATAGATTGCATATATTGATTTGTACTTATATTAGTTCCTATACTGCCTTAAGTTATGTATTTATGACGGTGCAAATGAATATCTATAAAAGACAGATACAGACTAAGATTTCAGCCCATGCTGAATGTGAAGAATTATATCCTCAGAGAAGGCAGAACAAATGCAGACCGCACAACCCAAAGATGGCTTCTGAAACAACAGATAGTTGTGAAAAAGTGGAAAAATATGGAGAATGTACGAAGGTGGAGATTCTTGGTAATTCTAAAGATGTATAAGATCAGTAATCCTTTGAAACCATTATATATGGAGAGGCATTGTATGGAGTAGGCATCCTGCTTTGATTCATCTGGGACTCATCTAGTGTATCCAGGTAGACTCCGAGTTTGGGAGGTATGCATGGTTGTATGAATGGGTGGAACTTTTAATTCAGAAAAACAATAAAGGTTTGAATCTGCATTTCTGTCTTTTTGTGTGGTCTGAGTTTCTGAAGAGAAAATGAGTAGGCAGTCTTGGAGGAACCATAAAGAATCCTCAATATGACAATATAGAAGCAGAGAAGCCTTTAAAATGGGTACTGGGAATACAGTTAAAATTGTTTACTATTTTAAACATTTTATTCTCTTAATACTTTGTAATGGCCCATATGTTCTGATGTCTATTATCCTGAGGAATTGCATTTATCAGAAAACTTAGCCTTTATCTGAAAAAAGACAGCTAGAAAGCAATACAGGAATATTACAGAAGTGATAACTAAGTCAACAAGTGTAAGATAAGTTAAATATTTATTATATAACTGTAATTGTATAACATTAGAATTATCGTGGAAAATGTTTTTGGAACTGCCACAAATAAATGTCAACTGTATGCCATAGTGTGAAATTATTATTTTTTAAAGGGTAAAATGGGATAAAAACTATAAGGGGAAATATAAGAAGTTTTTAAAAAATGGGAAAGGAAGAGTTGGTGTCCATAATTTCACTCAGAATATTAATTTACAGTTTAGCCATCAAAACAGTGCTTTAATTGCATTAAACTCTGGAAAAAGAAAGATCTAGTTCTTAAATTATTATGGAGGATACTATAGATACCAATTTATAATTAGGATATTGTGGATTTGGATGATACTATGGTAATTCTTTGAGAGAGAGGTTACAGGACCAGCAGTGATGTGCAGTCACTGGAGGCAGGAGAGGCAGGGCCTCACCAGTCTCCTGAGGAAAAGGAAACAATTTTTAAAATAATTAAAAAGCCCAAAGTAGTTGCTGCCAGACTCCAAGCCACAGTGACTTTGAGTCTGCTTAGTGTTAACTATAGGAGGAGGCTAGAGAACTATGGGCCTCCTTTGCATAAGGAATTTTTCGCCTTTTAAGAGTTAACCAAGGGTTAAAAAGCGAAAAATTCCTTATGCAAATGAGGCACATGATTCTCCCGCTTCCTCCTGCAGAGGGCACTTTGTTTAGAGGCTATTTTAAAACATTTAAGCAGAGTCATCCACGTGGTGACTCTAACAGCAACTATCATAGCCTGCCTGGCCCTGGCTAGACCAAATCTTGAATTTTTGACGCAGCTGGAAGGTATGTGGGTCAGAGGGAGGGGGCAGGGGGGAGGAATTCAATTTATTTGTAATGTAAGTAATTGTAATTTGTTTTTATTTTGTGTGTGTCTCTCTCTCTCTCTGTGTGTGTGTGTGTGTGTGTGTGTGTGTGTGTGTGTTTACCCACCTCTGCTGGCGCGGGGGCTGGCACATTTATTTTTCATTTATTTTATTTTTTAAAGCCATGCCGGCTCGGCCGCCATTCAGCGAAACATGTCCTGGTTTGTGGCTGGGCAGCATGCACTTTAAAGTGCCGGCATGCCTTCCGGGCTGGCCATTCAGCGCTCACACCCAGCGCTTGCACGCCCCCTGGATGGCGCCTGGGAGGAGAGTAACCCTGCGGGTCCTGCCGCTGATGGTACAGGCCGAGGGTTGGCCAGCTGGGGGTGGGGGTGGCTGCTGCCAAAGCCTCCAGCCTTGCAATCCTGGGTGGATAAGGCGAAGGTTCGCTCCGGAGCTGCAGAAGACCATTGCACCAGGAGGCCTCTGCTCCGGGGATCCCCCGCTCCCCCCATTTGGATCACCCCCAAACCCAAAGGAGCCTGGGCGGGTTGCGTTGCATTGCATCGCTTGCATTGCACGGAATAGCATCTAGTTGCGCGTTTTGCTCGCCTTTCCAACGCAGGGGTGCAGGCCAGGGAAGACGGGGTTTGGGGGGATGGAGGAGGAAGGAGCGATCTCCCCTCCATCTGTCTGTCCTGCTGCAGAGCTCCTCCCGGGGGAGGGGGAGGCAGCGAGTGCGCTGATCTCTGTTTGCAAGACCAGCCCTCCGCCTTCTTGTCCCTTTGGGAAGGAGGGGTGGGAGACAAGAAGGGGGCAGGCTGGCCTCACCGCTTGCATTTCCCCTATTCCTCCCCTCCCAATATAGGTGCAGAGAAAGAGCCAGGCTTCAGAAAGGAAAGGATATTTTTAATAATTTTCTTTGTCTGCATATGATTTCCCATTGAGGAAAAGGGGAGTTTTAATTCCCCACCAGTAAAAAAAAAGTTCAGTCTTTGAAGGGCCCTTGTGTGACATCTGCCTGTGTGTGTGTTTTAGGATATCCTCTCTCCACCACTTGTATGGAAAGTGTCAGATCTTAAGTTTAGTTTAAGTTTGAAAGGTTCATTAGTGACAGTGACATTACTACTGCAGAAAAAAAAGAACTAATATGTCCAACAGGGATTGTTGGTTTTGTTGGTAGATTATAAAATTGATGTATGATTTGAAAATAACTCTCAGACATACTGAGGGTAGAAAGACTTTCTTTCTTCCTTGCCCTCATTCTTATTTTAGGCAGACCAGTATACAGGATGGTAATACAACTGGGTGAGACAGTGATTTCACTATGGTAACAATTTGGGGGTGGGGTGGGGGTTTGTGGTGTACATATTTTTTATATCCAGAAACTAAGTTTAATTTTTGAAAGCCAAGACAAACAACACCAGAATATATACAGGAGGTTAAAAATATATCAGACTACTGCTGCTTTGAATATGAAAATATTATTTAATGGGGGAAAGTAATCAGCTCCTGACATGCAAAGAGGATAAGGTTCTTTATCTGTCCAATTATCACCCCAAAGCATAACTATGGAGTTTACTTAGGCACGAAGGAGACAGAATAAAGGTTCCAGTCTCACCTAATATGAGCATCATAAGGTCTTACATTTTCTGCATATCCATGAAGTAATAATTAATTCACTTACAAAAAGTTACTTGCAATGAATAGATGATCTTTCAATATTATTTTTCTACTTTACACTGAGAGAACAAATTCTTTACACTTTTTAATGTCTACTACACTGAAATCTCTGTAAGGATTAATACAGTGCCAGGAACAAACTACATGTTTGTGAAATGACATGCTGCATCTCTCTTTTGATTCTACTGTATTAAACATTTTTTTTTGTCTTGGACTGTTAGATATTTTAGTTGATTTCAGTTGATGGGAGACAGATAGATAAATGTTAGAAGAAGTCTGAAAATAGAGACATAACTAACCTGCATTTACTTGACTTCACTTTAACAATCTCCCCAGTTTAGAAGATAAAGTTGAATTTAAAAGCCATTTTGGCATAAGATACTAATTTTATTCAGTTAATGTACACAGTGCTCAGCTTAGATATAGCACAATCAAAAGTGATTTTGCTAAAGGTCATAGATGTGAATTATTTCATCACAACTTCATTTCACAGAAAGATGACTAGGCCATAATATTAGAGGAAAATATAGATGACAAACCCTCAGAGTAAACTAACAATTTATTACAAATGAGATACCTTTCCTTCTCCCTTTAACTTTCTGAAAAGAACATGATAAATGAATCAAAGCTGCTAACAATGAAAGTTTTGCATCTCTTAAAATGAATTTTAAGAAACATCCACTTGGGCTAAAGCCACTGCAGTTGTAACAAATTCTCCACCAAGCAAACAAATCATTTGCCTGGAAAAAGCATCAGACAAGGAAACTTAAAGGCTCCCCAGATCAGTCAAAATTAAAATGACTTCTGAACTGGATTTCTTTTCAGTGATTTTTAGAAAAGGAAAACAAAAAGGGTAGTGAGAAGAGGAACAAGATGAAAGCTGTGAAAAATCATTAGTCTTTATAAATTTCTGCAATACTATATAGCCAGTGACCTTCACAGTCCTATCAGTTAAATGATATTTTCTTCAACTGTAGCTGATTTCACTGTTGAGCATGGGCAGACAGCACAAGATTATACAACTAAATCTTTCTTGTAAATATTTAATATCATTGCTTCCCCTCTCCCCCTTTTTTAACAAACCACTATCAAAGGCAAAGCACACAGTTGAAAACACATTTATTTATTCTATCCCAGCAAAAGCTCAGTGCTCATGCATTTTATCTATCTAGTTCACCAAATGACTTTGACACTTGAAAGCCCTTGTGATCAAAACAGTCTGAAGGCAGGCAATTTTGCAGCCATTTAAGAATTGATTTCATGCACTGATCAACATCTACCAAACTTGCCTGATGGAACAGCACAAGTTTAAGCTGGTGGATGGAGAGCAAACATACCTGAAGGAGAAAATTAATAAAAAGGTCATACTGATTTAATCTTAAGCAAGAATAAGAAGGGAAGCTAGATGTCGCTAGTCATTCCCTTGAACACCAACAAATCATGTTAAAGAGAATAATTCTTGACTTGAACTAACTGGTTAATTCATGGACACCGTCATACAGTGTTCTTGGCAAACCCAAGAAAAGGATTTCCCATAATCAGCTTGGATTTTTTTCATATTTTAATTTCTCAATCTAGCCTCAGCCCTGGGATTTCCAGCTAGTCTCGATTCAAGCATTAACCATGCCCAATTTATATTTACAAGTAATGTTTATGTTCACTCAAACCAGTGGTGGGTGCAGGCGGTAGACCCCGGTACAGGCATACAATAGCCTACCTGGAATACTGGGTACCGTTCTGGTATGGTGCTCCAGAGGACCCACCTGCCCACCCACCCGCACTCCTTACTGGTCTTTAAATTCTTCGGCACTTCCGTGCACGTGGAGCTGGAGCATTGCAGAGGCTCGCATAGGTGTCGCTGGATGGCAAGATGCATGTGCGCATCCATGTGGACGAACTGAGTCTGTTTCAACCGTACCAGTTGGAACGGGATCTGGAACACACCACTGACTCAAACATTTTCTTGATGCTACACATTTCCTATTTTCAATGCTTAAATAGATCTATGGTATCAATAAAATTTAATGTACAATAACTGTCATGAACTTGAATCATGTCCAATCAGGATTATAAATGATATATCAAATGCTTATAGAAGGCATTTATTACTGTTTGAATTAAACAAATATTTCAGTAACCTACTTTCATGCAGTCTGCTTCTCTCTTTTCTCTAAACACTGATACCTAAACAAATCAATGCTGTGCACTATTAGTCTAGATACAATCAGGGCTCTCAAAATACTAACACATCATTGTTGTAGCTAGAATTTATTAGTTCTGATGGGTCATCCTCACTCTAATTTCCACAAAATGTCAGTTTGTCAAAATTACAGAGTAGCTATTACTATTTTCTCTGAGCGGGGAATGCTTTTAGGTTTCTATCCACAACTGAACTGAGAAATTATTTGCACTGGGCAACTTTTATTTATGCAGACTTACACTGCATTATATATTTTCAGTTTTAGTTTTATATATACTGTTTTAAGAAATTGACAATTTTGATTTCAACAAGAAAAATGTATGCTTATTTTCTGCATGAATATTAGTTTCCTTGTGGACTTACACAGGAACATGTTCAATATCAAATGCAAAAAAAAAGTTAAAGTGAGTATTCTTCCATTTCTGGACTTCTTCACATTTGTCATTACACTGTGTATACAAAAATATTTCCATTAGGTAAACAGCCCAGGTTAGACACCTGAGTGCTGACAATGGGGTAAGCTCCTGTTCTTGCCCCAGCTCCTGCCAACCTAGCAGTTTGAAAGCACGCAAATGCAAGTAGACAAATAGATACCACTTCTATTTGGGAAGGAAGAGTGTTCTGTGTGTCTTAGCATATAGTCATGCTGGCCACATGTCCTGGAAAGCATATTTGGACAATGCTGGCTCTCTCGGCTAAGAAACAGAGATGAGCATTGTGTCAACCCAGGAGAAGGCATAAGTGTAGCCATATTTTATTATACCCTTTGTATTTTTTTTTTAAAAAATTAGCTTTTAGGTTTGTAAGTAAATAAACTTAATAATATTTCAGGCTCACCACTTTCTAACTGTTGAAATGGGGTTGTAAAGATAAAGGGGAATGCTGTGTCTAGGTGGCATTCCTTTCCCATCAGAACAGAGAAGATGCCTGCAGCTGAACGAAGGTGAAGTTTGGAATTACTGGACTGTTGGACTGAGGATTGATTGGAGATTGTGACTCGTGCGGTAAGTTTCATATTTTTGCTTTTATTGGGTGTAATTCCAGATCCTGTCCAGAGTTGGAATTACACCAAGCCCTTGCCAATTTAATGTGTACCTAATAAATAGACTTTGCAAAGAAGATGGATTCCTTGGGCCTTATTTTGGGGGACATGTTACTTGGAGGTTTGACACATCACCCCCCTAGAGTCAGAAACAACTGGAAAAGGGAAACTTTTACATTTAGGTAAATAATTTACAAAAAGTCTTCATTATATTATTTACCAAAATGTATATATTAGGGGAAAATAATGACAATAAAAAGGGACATAGTGGCTCAGTAGCTAAGTCATTGAGCTTGTTGATCAGAATGGTTGGAAGTTTAGCAGTTATTATCCCTAGTATTGCGTCATTGAGTGAACTCCCGTTACTTGTCCCAGCTTCTGCCACCTTAGCAGTTCGAAAGCATGTAAAATCCAAGTAGAAAAATAGGGGCCACCTTTGGTGGGCAAGTAACAGTGTTCTGTGCACCTTCAGCATTTAGTCATGCCAGCCACATGACCATGGAGACATCTTCAGACAGCATTGGCTCTTCGGCTTTGTAACTGTGATGAGCACCGCCCCCTAGAGTCGGAAATGACTAGCACATATATGCAAGCGGAACCTTTACCCATACTAAACCTGTGGTTGACAAAAGATTTGTCAATAACAGAAAGTAAACGAAGTTTGCCCATCTATGTACCGAAAGGACCCTTAAGTGTTCTCATGGACAACACTGAATTGACAGAGACCAGAGCCAGGGAATAGCATATGCTTGAGATGGACTTGGTCTTGGGATTTCTTTTCTGAATACAATGCAATTTTGGTGGCTCATTAGAAGAGGGAGGATTCCTACAGCTGCCTTGAAGGAAAGGCCATTCTAACAGCAGAGTCATTTAGTCTGTGCACAGGGATATTAACTAAGTATTCATGTGATCTATAATGAGGGTTATTGTCTTTTTCAGTGAGGCTGCTGTAACAATTGATTTTACTTAAGATATATTGAGGAAGTATGCTTTTATTTATTTTTTTATGCTGTAGGGAGCTACATTAATTCATATAGCTTACAAAAAATGAAAATATCCATAATGGCAGCATAATTCAAATATTCACTCTAAAGGACACAAGATAAAATGTCTATAGTAAACATATACTGTATTTTTGGAGTATAAGACACACCTTTTTCCCCACAAAGAGAGGGTAAAAATCTGGGTGCGTCTTATACTCTGAATGTAGCCACTTGGGTCATCTGGAGAAGGGGAAGGGGAAGCGGACACTGCACAGGAGGCGAGGCGTAAGACAAGATGACTCGCCGCTCGGACTCCCGCTTCTCCAGGCAACCCAGCTGGAGGGGGCTTCTGCTCCTGGCCTGGGAGATGGATCAGGCCAGGAGAAATACAAGCCCCATTTTTGCAATCAGGGAAGAAAAAGAGCATTTCAGACACCGGACGATCCCTGCAGCTTGGAACCACCCGTCTGAAATGCTTTTTCTCCTCCCCAATTGCAAAAATGGGGCTTGCACTCCTCATGGCCAGATCCATCTCCTGAGCCAGGAGCAGAAGCTGACCGCCCTCTGACTGGGTTGTCCGGAGAAGGGGGAGGCCAAGCAGCGAGCCACCTTGCCTTATACATCTCACAAAGCGCCAGCTTCACCTGTCCCTTCTCAGACGGTTCCAGGCAGCCAAGATCACCGCACTGCCACCTGAAAATGCTGTTATTGCGCTCTCTGTCATGCAGTGCTTATTGGTACTGCTGATATTGCACCCAGCTATCATATATCTTTGCTGCATGACAGATCCAGGCAGATTTGGGGCGAGGGGTGGATGGAAGAGGACCAATCTCCTCTGCACAAAGGCTTTTCTCAGGATGCTAGATCTCCACTTTCTCTCCAGAAAAAGCTATTGGCATCATTAGGATTTTGGCTATTGAAAGAAGCGTAGGATAGAAAGGAAACTTCAGACTGTGGCAGATGCCAGGCTCCAGGGAGACTCCGGACCCAGCACTGCCTTCATGCAGAGAAGATTGATCCTCTTCCTCTGCTGCACCTCATCACTCCAATCCTCCCAGATCTGTCATGCAGCAAAGAGATATGGTAGCTGGGCTCAATAGCAGCAGTAGCAATAAGCACTGCCTGACAGATCCAGTGGGATTGGGGTGGGGGGTGCAGCAAGGGAAGAGGACCAATCTCCTCTGCATGAAGACTTTTCTCAGGACACTATACTGTATCTCCACTTTGTCTTCGGAAAAGCTATTGACATTGTTGGGATCTTGGCTAGTGAAAGCAGCTCAGGATGGAAAGGGAACTTCGAAATGAGGCAGGTGCCAGGCTCCAGGGAGACTCCCGACCCGGCGCTCCTGCATTCTGAAGTTTCCTTCCCATCCCACGCTTTTTCCATTAGCCAAAATCCAAACAATGCCAATAGCTTTTTCCGGACAGAAAGTGGAGATCTAGCGTCCTGAGAAAAGTCTTCGTGCAGAGGCGATTGGTCCTCTTCCCTTGCTGCAGCCCCCACCCCAATCCCTCCAGATCTGTCATGCAATGTGTATTGCTACTGCTGCTATTGCCAGATCTCTTTGCTTCATGGAGGGGGGGGGGGTCATTCCAGGGTCATTTACTTTATGCTTCCCTTTTGCCACTCAGGCGCCGCCACGAGGAATCATTAATCCAAATGGAAGGGATCCCTATCCCTCCTCATCCAATGGGCCATTCCCAGTCAAGCACAGCAGCAGCCCCCACGCAGCGCATTTTTGCCCTCCCTGGCCCTCAGAAGCACTTTGCAGCCCTCCCAAACTTTCTGCATGCCCCATTTTTCACACGAAATGGGGTGTACAGAGGGTTTGGGATGTCTGCAGAGTGTTCCTGGAAGCCAGGAAGGGCAAAAACCTTTTTTTAAATTTATCTCTTCAAAATCTTGGCGCGTCTTATACTCCGGTGTGTCTTATACTCCGGTGCGTCTTATACTCTGAAAAATATGGTACATAATAAAAATCTATGTATGTTATTCAACATTAAAAGGACACCATTATGCCTCTTTCTTAATTGGGATTGGGATGTCCATAATAATATACATGTGTTCCACTAATCTACAGTGTGATTTTGCAAAACATGTTTCTATTTTGTGTGTGTGTGTTCATGAAATAATGCAGAGAATTTGAAATGAATTGCAGCATTTACAATCTTATTTGTGAAAGTAATGTTAGCAAAATGACATACAGGTGACTAAAATCTATCCTGTCATTCAGAATGATCCACATCAATAATTTATCAATACTTGACTGCTGCTCATAAGAACACGAACAATAGTTCACTGTAACAATCACCAATATAATAAATATTTAATTATCTATGCATTACACTTTGCAAAACTAACATGTTAAGGATATCCATATTAATTTGGCAGCCTGAATTATATATTGTTACCACCTTGTTTTTAAAAATAAAAGCTAAAAAGGCTAAATTCATTTGACATTCCTTTTCCTGTTGCAAGCACTTTATAACTAACTTACTACATTGTACATGACTCCTTCACTAGCACAAACAACCATTATACAATTTTTCAAAGAAATTTTTGTTTTTTTATTGTTAAGCCTTAGGCTCAGCACTTCAGTTTGCAAAATTCTTTAAGTGTACTTAATACCAGTGATAATCTTTTTGTCCTTGTGTGCCAAAAGCACGTGCATGCATGCCCACACCCATAATACAATGCATGTGTGACAACCCCCCCCCCCCCGGGCCCGCTCCCACGGCATCCTATGTGACCCCCCCCACCCTGTTTTGGGCCTAGCAGGCCTCCCTGAAGCCTCCTGGGACCAAAAATGGGGCTCAAAGGGTCCAGGGAGAGGTGGACCCTTCTACACCCACCCACCCCGGGCATGTGCACACTGTTACAGGTATTATGTTGGCCTTGTATGCAGCTTTATTCCTCTCTAGCATTCATCTCCATTGTTCAGTGATTCATTTCCTGCCTCTGTAGGATTTATCTTTATCTGCTCCTGTGAGACACTTCCTGTTTCTATTGGATGCATATAGTTATATTCTCAGTGGCTTGTATAGTATTTTAACTGCATTTTGATTAAACAGCATGTGCTGCAGAGCTTAGCTGGGGTGACGGCTCGTGTGCCGGCAGAGAAGCCTCTGCATGCCACCTGTGACACAGCTATATACTGTATGTTTGTAAATAAAATAAATTAGGCTAGGATTAGCATATATGATACTGATTAATAAATATACAAATCTGAAAGCACATCATTTTCCCTATTATAGATTTACTGTTCCTTCCAAGTGAGAAGCATTTTTTTCCCCGAGTTGGGACAGATTCCACTGCTATCAGAAGATACAAAAGCAACAGTGCATACTGGGTGTTGGAAAGTGTTGGCCACTAGTGGGTTCCGGATCCGGTGTCACCCACATGGATGCGTGCAGCACGCGCATGTGTCATACCTGCCTGCGACACCTCCACAAGCCTCCACAATGCTCCAGTTGCTTAGTAGAGAGTTGCTCAGGCGCTGTACGTGCCATGCGTGTGCATGGAAGTGCCAAAGGCTTAAAGGACAGGTAAGGTGGGCGGGTGGGTGGGCCCTACAGAGTACCATACCAGAATGGTACCCAATGCTCCGGGCAGGCTCTGGTATGCCCGTACCGGAGCATACCGCCTCCAACCCACCACTGATATTGGCATGGGTGTTTGGCTAGTTTTGTTGCTTTCTTGATATCAACTCCGGCCAGCCCAGAGGCTTGGAGCTGCTATTCAGGGGAGAAACCCGGGCCAGCTGCCAAGACTCACCAGGATTCACTCCTACACAAACAGCTGAGTAAATCTACAAAGCTAGTGATAACTGACTGACAACAATCCACGATTAATTGCCAGGTCGTAGTTTTGTTGGGTTACGAGGGGATGGGTGTGCGCACGTGTGAGGTGCAGGTTATTCTAATTACTAAGTAACTATAAAAGGTGGTGGCCTTAGTGCTTTCTTGGTCAGTTCATTCCGAAGGAAGAATACAAACTGCATTTCAAACCATTTCTGTGTTCGGCTGTTTTCATTTATCCAGGACATATTTAAAAAGATCTTCAATTAAAATGTAATGGACTGCCCTAGCATATTCAAAATGTTATACACAGATTTAGCCTAATTTCTATTCCAAAAACTTACAAAATACCATCATTTTTTAAAAAATTCTTAGACTTACAAGGAAAAACTCAGCTATGGCATTCTCTTTTATCTGAATTCACAGATCTGGAAAATGACTATGCATAGTTTGATTTCCAGCAACATAAAACAAATCCAAAACTTCACAGGTCTCACTCCCTATAACACATTACTAAAACAAGATTATTTGAGTGACACTTGATCTAAACACAAGAAAGAGAGAGAGAGAGACAGAGACAGAGACAGAAAGAAAGAAAGAAAAAGAAAGAAAGAAAGATTAATTGGAAACACCAGATGACTAAAATAAGTGGGAGCAATAAGAGAAGGTTTCAGGCATTTGTTGATTGAAACAATGCTATTCTTATGTTCTATTATTAAAATCAAAATGCTTTCCCTCCTATTATGTACCATGCACACCACCTGCTGAACATGCCAGCTGGCAAATTACTTTTACCTGAAACAGAAGTTATTTGCATGCTGTGGCCCAAGGGAGAAAAATGCAGGAGGTATAAAATGTTGATTTGAGGGGTAAATCTCATGTTTTGGAAAAGATAACTGATTCTCAAATGTTTATCATTAACATGCAGCAAATTTTGCCTCCTCTGCTCCCAAATTATATTCTGAAAAATAAAGATGTAAGTCAATTTTTAGCAAAAAGACTATGGTCTGATGGTCAGCTCTGAGACTCAAAACAATTTTAGGATCTGGGAATACTGTCCCTTGGATTCAGATTCAAAGTATATGTCCAGTAGTACAAGGAAAGCAGAACCAAGGAACCCAAAATTTGCCCATGGATGTCAACGATGTATGCATATATAGAGCCAAGAAGAAAGGAAGATGCTTCATGTCAATTCTGCCCGGTGCTTTACATATAGCTCTACATATAGAAGGGAGGATTGATTTTGGCTCCAAATTTGTCAGTATCTCAAAAGTTAGAAAAGGATGCATGCCATACTCATACTATTAGAATATTTTACTTCATTTTCTCATTCAAAACTTCTTCAAAAAATATTTCACAAAGAATGACAAATTCAATTATATTCCCTTGTCACAGAAGTATATATACTGTATATTGCACAAATTTGACTAGATGGCTTTTTTGAAACAGGAGCTCAAACATTTACCTGAAAACATGTTCTAATCATTGTATTTCTCCTCTTTTCTTTAAGTTGGAATTTGCTGTCCAAGACACCACAGTGTGGCAACTGTGAGCAAATGCATCTGACTTTTTAAACAGTGTACAAATTCACAAAGGCAACAGCTTTGTTTGGAATTTGAACTGTTCTATTAAGTGAACAGGCACTGAATACTGAAATAACACCACAGCCACTTGTTTGATATTCAGCACAGAGTTTTCATACAAAGCTTTTCATTACCTCGTTACAAGGGAATAGAGAGAAAATCTTTAATAGGGAATGGCATACAAAGAAAAGAGAGGCCATTCCTTCTTTTCCACTGCATTCCAGATCCAGCAGTCCAGCAATCTCTGACCATTACTGTGACATACTATGCGTACATGTGTACTGTATGACAGACAGACAATGTAGCTTTAAAAAGGAAATCTAGGCCTTATTTGATTATCTCTTTTACATTTAATTTATTTTCCTAGTTTGTTAACATTAAGACAAAGGTAAAGGTTCCCCCACACATGTGTGCTAGTTGTTTCTGGCTCTAGGAGGCAGTGCCCATCTCTGTTTCAAAGCCGAAGAACCAGCGCTGTCCAAAGACGTCTCTGTGGTCATGTGGCTGGCATGACTAAATGCCAAAGATTCACAGAGCGCTGTTATCTTCTCACCAAAGTGGTCCCTATTTTTCTACTTCATTTTTACATGTTTTTGAACTTGGCAGAAGCTGGGACAAGTAACGGGAGCTCACTCTGTTACGTGGCATTAGGTATTCGAACTGCTGAACTGCCGACCTTCTAATCGACAAGCTCAGCGTCTTAGCCACTGAGCCAATGTTATTAACATTATGCAGACTAATATTTTTTTGATGATACAGAACATTCTGTCTTAACAGAAGCCAGGATCTTCATACCAAATGAAAAGATGGAAGAAATTGGCAGAGAGACACTCTAATTCCTGAAATTTATTCATTAGATCTCATGTTCTTGATTCAATAACTGTGACTTCACCAACATTATTCAGTTCAGCCTCACAAGAAAATTGTTCTTTCCCCAATCATTACAGTATTAAAGTTGCAGTAAATCACTATTCCTCAATTACTAAATTAATGAACCCACTATACCAAACAAGAGATTTCAATCCTTTGCAATGTTTTGCATGCAAACCCTGGAATACAACTCATGTACCTTGTGTATATGCTTCTCCTGCACTATGTACAAGTTTATTTTACAGTTTATTTTGTTTGTTTGCTGTCCATCTAGTCTCTGGATTGTACATAAAAAAAACTGAACAACTTTAATACAATTTATTCATAAGTCAAAACTAGCATTGAAATAATAAAACAATATACCGTATTTATCGGCGTATAACACGCAGTTTTAAAACTAAAATTGCAAGCTTAAACCCTGCCTGCGTGTTATACGCCGATACTCCGGGTGGCAGAAGCCCGGGACCCAGTCAAATTCGCTGCGCAAGGTGAAACGGCCGGCAGCAGCCCTGCTCTCCTGCTGCGGCTTCTGTTTCAATAGGGAAGAAAACTTCCTTTCACTTCCCGGGCTTCTGCCGCCCGGCAGAAGCCCCGGGACCCAGTCAAATTCGGGAAGCGAAAGGAAGTTTTCTTCCCTACTGAAACAGAAGCCGCAGCAGGAGAGCGAGGCTGCTGCCGGCCGTTTCACTTTGCGCAGCGAATTTGACTGGGTCCCGGGCTTCTGCCACTCGGCAGAAGCCCCGGGACCCAGTCAAATTCGCTGCACAAGGTGAAACGGCTGGCAGCAGCCTCGCTCTCCTGCGGCCAGCGTCCGTTTCAGTCGCTTCCCTTGTCCGTCTTGATTGCTGGAAGCAGTAACAAACGGCGCGTCCGCTCCGCATCGCCCTGACAACCACCCCAGCCGGCGGCTGCCAGGCCTCGCTGGAGTCAATTGCAAAGCTGCGTTCAGCGCTTTGAGGACCTGAGGCATCTTGGGAAATGTAGTTCCCTATCAGAAAGAATGGAGTAGCTGCGAATTTGTAACAACATAATATAACTTGGTGCTTCGCAGGTTACGAAAATCTCGTTTGATTTGCACACTGTTTTTTAAAAGTTAGATAAAGAAATTATGCTGTGAAAGCGACTAGATAGCCCCCTCCCCTTCCTGTGTGTGAGAAAGGGAAGGAGAGGAAGGAAGGAGGGAGGGGGGAGGAAAAGAAGAAGGGAGGGGGGGAGAAGATGGAAGGAGAAAAGATGGATGGAAGGAGAAAGAATGGAAGGAGAAGGAGGAAGATGGAAGAAGAAAGGAAGAAAAAGAAGAAGGGAGGGAGAAGGAAGGAGGTAGGAAGAAAAGGGGAAGAGAGGGAAAGAGCAGAAAGACAAAGAGGATGAAGTTGATAGGCAAGAGGAAGGGGGAAGGAAGGGAAAAAAGAGGGAGAGAGTGAAGATGAGGAAGAGGTTTTTGGTTTTCCAAAAAGCAGTGATTCTGATTAAGTTTTTTTGCTCAAAGAGGTGTTTTTTCATTTCATATTTGCCTTTTAAGAGGAGTTAATGTTATAATTCATGTTCTAATGTTATAAATTTTAATCCAACATTAAGTTCCGAGCTTCCAAGTCATTTATTTTTAATGAAAAAAATTTTTACTCAAATTTTTGTGTTAAAATGGGGGGTGCGTGTTATACGCCGGTGCGTGTTATACGCCGATAAATACAGTAACTAATCTTTTCTCAAAATGAAACAGTGTCTTAAATCTTCTACTTGGTAACCAAACAAAAGAAGATATTAATTTATGCAATGCATCATTAATTATTGGAATACACCGGATGTGAAGGTGATCTGCTGGGACATCTGGTCGAAATTCACTGTCACATGATTTAATGATTATCGCTAAAAGGAATAGATTTTGCTGAAAGAAATATAACCTCCACAGTAGACTGAGACTAGTAGATTGGAACTTCACAAATTTGCAGTAGTAATTAATGAATTACGAACATGGATTTATGAAAATATTGCAACCACCCAGAAGTTAATATGTCTGCAGAATTACAAAACAGAAATCTAAACTAAACTTTCCAGATAACAATTCAGGGGCAATCTTTCAAACAAAATTTATTTACTTTTGATCTTGACCAGGGTTTGATTAGTAATTGCATTGAAAATGTTTAGCCTGGGCAAAATAAGTGTATGATAACAATTTTCAAACTCTTTTGAAAGTCTAAAGCAGGAATGTCAAACTCAAGGCCCAGAGGGTGCTTAGATCAGGCCCATGGGATCTCCCTGGAAACAGCAAAGGACCAGCCCGCGGTGCCTCTGCTAGCAAAAATGGAGCTTAGGAGGGCTGCGCACAGCGCTCAATTTTTGCTGGCAGAATGCTCGGGCCACTATAGGTGCATCCGACGTGTGGTGTTGAGATCACCATGCCCACTCTGGCTATTCCCAACCTGGCCATGCCCACCTGCTCCCCCTCCAGGTCAAACACAACCCTGATGCGGCCCTCAATTAAATTGAGTTTGATACCCCCATCTAGAGAGAATTTATATTGGTTTTTATTTCTTCTCCCAAGGAAAAAAATCAAAACAACACAAGGGAAATTCTGAAGACTAGAATAATGGGACTGCTTTTGCATGCACAGATGTCCAATCATTCAATAGTGATATAGGCAATGTAAATGATTATGAGGAAGGACAAGGTTAACAAAAATGTATCCCTTACTCAATCCCACAGCATTCATATCCTTTTGTCTTTGATAGTTGTCATCTCCTATCAGCTAAGCTCAAAGTAGCTTTGTAGCTACATCTATTTCTTCTATGTTTGTGGCTTGGCAGTCCAGCTGGGGCACAAAGGGAACAGGGTCAAGTGAGCGGCAGGCCGGCACACTTGTGCATGCACACACAGCTCAATTGCAAGTTGAACTGCATGCATATGCACGCCAGTCCAACACTCATATGCACCAGCCTACCTCTCATGCGGCCCGGTTGCAATAGGCCATGGCCCAGGGGTTGGGGATCCCTGCACTATAGGGAACTAGAAGAAACTAAATATTAAAATTAAAGGAGAAACAAAATATTTTAACACTGAATATATCAAAGGATATTTTTGAACAACAGACCCAGAAGTTAATTTTAAGAGCCTCTGTCTCTATGTTTAAAAGATGCTATGGGAGAGGAGCAAGTTATATCTACCAAGATTGAGATTGATTTGAAAGTTGACAGGTTACAATAATGATATAGAAAAAGTCATCATACTGGCTACACAAATGATGTCTTAATAATTAAAAGGGATATACAAATAATACACAAAGAGAATGACCTGTATAATTTTCCTATACTGCAGTTCCAAAAGACTTGTAAAAGCTCAGAAGAATTTTCTGATAAAGTATAAAAATGAATCAAGTTCTAGGAAAATTATTTTGAGGGGGCTAAAAACTGAGATTGTTAAAAATAAAAGAAATATAAAGTTGATTATTTGTTCAAGATTAAAATAGATGAGTTGATATCTTTGGTAACCCTTAATGGATTTTTGCCAAAATCAGGACTGAAATGGTGAAGCTTTAAAGATTTGTTTAAATATAAGAGATAGAATATGGGAAGAAAAGCTCATTTGTTGCATTTTAAAAGAACATCATAAGTTACTAAAATAGTTTATACTTGTGAGGAAGTATTTCTTTATATATTTTTCATTTTCTTTTGTATAGTTCTATTTTCCTTTCTTTTCTATTATACCTTCTATTTGTCTTTTTATTCTTGTATTGATCTTAATGTCTATTGGTTTTTGTTGTAATGTTAATTTTTAATAAAATTACTCTACTAAAAATGGAATGTAAATTATATCCAATGTAGTTTTCTAAGTATGCAATTTTATAGGACAGGATATTCTATGGATGTTTTGACATGGTTTAGTATTTTCTGATCAAAATATCTTCCAATTTTGGAAGCAGCAACGTATCTATCTTAATGTATATACTTTCACTTTTGTCTTTTTTTAAGGAAAGATAACTTAATATTGAAAGTTGTCTCAAGATAGGTGATGTTTCTGATATTGCGGAAAAAATATATAACAAAGACTAACAAGAAAAGTTGCATTTAAAAAATATCTATTTCAGTAAATTTACATTGTTTCATGTATTAAAGTTATATATGGACATTTCTTTTGTTATGAAAAGTTGAACACAAAACTGAATCTAGATGTTTAAATGGATTTAAAAAGTCATTAAAAGAAACAGCAGCCTGTAATGTTGTTCTACTAATGAAAACAGTGCAATGGAACACCTGCCACCTTAAGTACAATATTACCATATAAAGCAGTATCTGCCCACCAGGATTGTTAGAATCTGATTCACAGAATGGCCAAATTTCATAGATGCAGAATCCTACAGATCTCACTATCACAGGTGAACTAGAGTTCTGAAAGTGGAAATGTGCCAGGTGGCAGGAGTCTTAAATGAAAGCACAAGCATTGCTAAATGAGCCATGGTGATGTAGTGATTAGAATACAGTACTGCAGGCTACTTACACTGCCTGCCGACTATCTGCAATTTGGCCGTTCAAATCTCACCTGAGTCAACACTCAGCCTTCCATCCTTCCGAGGTAGTAAAATGAGGACTCAGATTGTTGGGGGCAATATGCTGATTCTGTAAACCACTTAGAGAGGGCTATAAAGCACAATGAAGTCTAAATGCTATTGCTATTAATGCTGCAAAAACCAGAGAGCTGGTTTAGAGCTTCCCTACTGCAAACACTGGTGCTCTTCCTGCCTTAGATGTAGCCTACACAGCATACAGTTACACTTTTGACACTATCGGGCTCGCCATTATCAGCATCTTTCATTGGGCTTCATTTTTTTTTTACAGGGCTATCTGATGGGTGTGATGAGTCTATTTCAGTTCCTGATGACATTATTATAATCACTTTGCTGAATTACCATAAAGCCCAGGAAATAAGCTATTACCCAGCATCAGTCTTCCCAAACATTATCACAGAGTACTGTGTATTCACAGAACAGCATAAACTGTCAAAATTAGAGTCCATTTAAAACAGCAGCTGTTCCTTCTTTTCTAAGCAAGCTCTCAATGTAAAAACCTCACTCTATGCTGGTCTCCTTTTAATGCGGCTTTCAACAATTAAGAAGAAACAGCCAATCTTTTCTAAAATGACATATTTTAAATGGAAATTTCTTCCTCACCAAGCTCTATGCCTTCAGTAACTAACAAGTGGGAAGAAAAACATTTAAGTCAAACAAACTTCCCAATGGATTTTTTTTCTCAGCTGGTAGATTAAGATAGTAGAACTAAAGAGTTAGGCACTATTATTTGCTCTTGACTTTTTTCATAAGTTATCCCTCTGCTATCTTGACTGAGCATTTACTCATCTATCAATTTATATGATAACAGTTATAATACATAATAACTTAGACTTGATTGAAACATCTGGCACAAACACTCTCCACTGAGATGGCAATATCAAGCACTTTCCATGAGATTATGCTTACAGGTATATTTATTTTGAGAAGTAAAGTGGATCGTGTTTTTCATTATATATATAATACACATTATTTTGTTATAATTAAGTACACTATTCCAGTTGGATTAATTTTCAGAATATAAAGAAAATCTATCAATGTTTAATTGAGATATTAGGCATATATTTAAAGATAAGGTAACACATTATTTTAGTTTAATTTTCCTTTGCTACCACTGTTTAAGCCAAAGATTCCCTTAGCATTATTTCCTTAGCAATTTACAGAAGAATGGCTCTTTGGGACAAACTAAGTAATGGCCCGTGACTGTTTCTAGGAATTCTAGAGAAAAACACATTTATTGGTTTCTGGACCCTCCTTCCTCCCCCCCCCCCCCAAATGACCATAGGAACCTGTTGTAGCCCAGCAAGTGCCATTGGAGCTGCCACCAGACTCCAACAGCGAGGAGTCTTCTCAGTCGGCTCTGGAGGATGTGGAGGACCCTGGATAGGGTTCTGACTCCAAGCAGGGCGCAGAGAGCTGGTTGGCTCTTCAAGGTAACTGGATTTTTATACCGATATAATCAATTTAGTTTTTGGAAGGCTGAGGCACCTGAGCCTTGGACCAGTGGGGAGGAGACAAGGGAGACAAGGGAGAGTGAGCCGGAGGCCAGTAGTGAGTTGTTTCTGGATGCACGCCATCGAAGAGCTACTAGGCATCAGGAACAATTACGCAATTACAGGAGGTGATTGTACTCAGCTGGTGGTCATTAGGCTCTTCTCCAGACTATAAAAAGCTACTTGTGCAAACGACCCTCTTTGCAGAAGTCAACGCAGGATTGAATGGTGGAGGACAGTACTGGGAGTTTAGCAGACTGGATTGCTGCCAAGCCTTATCTGTGTTTATTGCTGCCTGAGTTTGTCTGAGTTGCTGCCAAGTCCTTATCTGTTTGTTTTGCTTGGCTTTCAGCCACCGAGGTTTTGGTGTCTTGCTATTAAAGGACATTCCAATTAAGTTTGTCTCGGCATTCGTTACTGGACGGAGGAGGGGGTCAGAACAGGAACCCTATGTTGAAATGAGCAATATTCCAACAAAGCATTCAGTCCACATTTACAGCGGAGGCATAGTGACATGCACTAAAGGCAACTAACCAACTAGTCAATGGGCCCAAAAGTTTTATTTGTGATGAAGCTGAAAGGAAAGAGAGATAGACTGGCTGATTTCAACTTTGACAAAACTTTCCTCTCAAAATCCATCCTAATATTTATTTGATAATGGAAAAGTAGTACTTCAGCCTGCCTATAGTTATGCCTAAATATATTATAGTTTTACTTATTTTAGATTAACTAGAAATTAATAGTCTATGGATATTCTCACTCATACATGTCCTAGTTCAAGAGTCTAGTTGCCTTTTGAAAAAGCACCTATGGTAGAAGTTAATAGAGAGTTTCAAATACTCTCACTAACAAAAAGGAGACAAATATCAACTATGAAAAAGAGCAAATGCTATTTGTCATCCTCAATGAAATGGCTTTCCTGGTGAAGATATCCACCCACTTATTTGAAAATCAACTTTTAATCTCAGTGTGGAGAAGGGGAGCTTTATTTTCTTAGACATTTAGCTGTGAATTTTACCCCTTGCATATTTTGACTTTTTTTCTTACTGCCTTAAAATGTTTCTCATTTTTATTTTATTACCACAGTTATCTTGAAAAACTGCTTACCAAACATTTTCAGTGTTTGTTGTAAAGAAATTGCTATGCGACAGGGAAAGGAGCAGTGTCGCTTTAAGAGTCAACAGTAAATTAACTTGCCCCAAAGAGTAGAATAATTAGCTGTTAGTAGCTTATTAAAAGAATGGCAAAGGCCAAGGAGCCATCTGGGATCTCCAGTTTCCTCTGATTGTTATTATGTCAAGATCAGCAAGCTGTATTACTTTTCATGTCACTGGGCTAGCCCTTATTTTATATGTAGATTTTAATGAAAGATACACCACTTTAAAATTAGGAATTCATCAGATGCACTATTAGTACGCTTTTATAAAATGAACAGCTTGGTTCTCTACTTCCAGATCACTAAATACTTTAAGTGAGAGTGAGACACTCATATAAGCGTACACACACGCACGCACCCACACACACGCACACACAAGGTGAGGGAGAGAGAGATCAATTAAATATTCACTTTGTCAAGTGAAACCTGAGCCCCATCACAAACAGTGCACTCTAATAATACATCAGAGGACACTATTTTTGCTTCTGTTTACACACAATGCAGCCATAATGCCTCTAACTCCCAGAGGAATCATTCTTCTTAATGAAAATTAAAACCAAGTCAGACTCAGATGCTTATTCACAAATAAAGAGGAATGGGTTTAACATAAAAGAGATACATTAGCGTTGCGTTCGCTCAAATTACTTAGTATAATCCCTAACATATTGTTATGCTCTCTTCTCCCACACATTATACATAGAATATGAGCCTCTTAACTATACATAGAAATACATTTTATACTAAGATTTAAGAATACTGTGCCATTTAACTATATTATTAAATATAAGGCTTTTCTGAATTAAAGACATCCAAAAAAAATTGTAGCTACTTTTATATAAACATTTTAGAAGTTTATAACTCAATAGGATTTAATCAATTTTTTGCAAGGTTTTTTTCCTTTAATTCACACACAAAAAATCACAAGGTAGTAAAAGTTGGATGAGAAATGGAAAAATATTCCATTCATGGTCTTCATTATCTAAAATAAATTAATTAACTGAGCCTTTCTCAATCCAACTTTCTCCAGATCTATTGCATTCCAAAATATCTGTCATGTTCCAGATCTGTTGAGACCATAGGCTCTCTGTGACAACTGGAAACTGGGGACTTGCTGTCATAAATAATAATCTGGTTCAGGAAGACCAGAGTATCTGAAGTAACAGAGATTTTCTTATGTTAAAAAAAAGCATGCCAAACCTACACTATTGACTAAATCTTGTAAACTGTTGGTTAAGCAGATAAAACTTGAGTAGTTATTTATGCAAAGAGTTAATTCTTCTTTGAATACAAAAATATTTTTAAAAATTAGCTAAGGTTGCCCTACTTTTTGCTGTTGTAAAAATATAAGCAAATATAATGCCATATGATTGCAGAACAGGTTGTCTACATGAGAAATGATCATTTTTTGTGGGGGTGGGTCAATGGTGGGATTCAGCCTATTTGGGAGAACTGGTTGTTAACTTTCTAAGCAGTTTGAGAGAACCGATTGTTGGAAGAAATCTAATTTCTTTTTTTCCCCACTTTACAGGGCTAATCCTGTAAGGCAGGCAGGAAAGAAACATTCTGGTGTCATTTGGAGCCTTGTCTTTATTGCCCTGCTTACAGAAACTGCCTCTCTGGCTAACCCTTATTACATTGTAACAGCTAAGGGGAAGTGCCCATTGATGTGAGTGATGTTGAGTTGGCCACGCCCACACAGTTACATGACCACCAAGCAATGCCTAACCAGCTGGTCATTAGAGCATAGAACTGGTTGTTAAATTATTTGAATCCCACCAATGGGGTGGGTGTTCCCAAAATATTTTTTTGCAGGGAACTTCATGGAGAAGCTTTGACCTAGTTCTCTGCCCCTTGGAGAAAAGTCATCAAACTGGACAGCCATCCAATCAGCAAAGCAGCAATAACAATAAGAGAGTTTCCCCATACTATGCAGCTTAAAATACAGATACGTATCTGAGGGTATATTGGAAGCTGAAAAAATCCCAGAAAACCAGCCATATAATGCAAAGTAAGACATTCATCCACACCCTTGGACCAATGAGAAATTGCTGCTGGATTTACTAATGGAGAAAGCACCCATCTGAGCCTCTGTCTACAACCTATAAACAATTTAGCTATCAGCTAAATTCCATTATAACTCCTTACAGCTTCATATGAAGATGACAGATAGATAAATACAGACGTTTCTAGGAGATCAGCCAACTTAGCTACCAGACAGGCCAACAGTATCTTGATGAGCAATCAGATTATGGGAACAAACATGGTTTTATAGTTGTAGAAATATTCAGTACATATTACAGCAGAGTTCTTCAAACTTGGCAACTTTAAGACTTGTGGACTTCAACTCCCAGAATTCTCCAGCCAGCATGGAGAATTCTGAGAGTTGAAGTCCACAAGTCTTAAAGTTTCCAAGTTTGTAGACCTCTGTAATACAGCTACAATGAATAGCTTCCATTGGTTTGGCTAAAAATATAAACAAAGTTATTAAAAACAAACAAACAATACGTAAATGTACATACATACACACACACATCATGCACACACACATATGTCTCACACACACAGAATATTCTTTGCCTTAAATCAAACTATGAACATTGCCCATCCCTCTCAGTGTTACGTTCAGCGTCCTGCTTTATAAAATTATCTTGCTGCCTTTTTTTAATACAAGTCTAACTTCATTATTGCCTTTAAAAAAAACAACCTACATTTCCCACCAAGAGCATCACCCATGTTTCTTAGGCTGTCATCAACCCAGATATAGAAGGATGAAAGATCAATTCTCCCACATATTGTTTCCCGTAACTGGAGCATAGTTTTGAGTTGACATTTCATCTAACACAGGAGAAAAGATCACATGACTTCTAATCCATGATGATCTCTCATAAGAAATGTTCATTCATAAGTCAATTTCCTCTCTTTTCTATGTTAATTGCTTATTTTTAAATAACACTTATTCAGACTGAAAACTGCATCGCAGCAAAATCTAAAGAACAGCTGCATTTCAATCCACACATGGATATGGAGTATCAGTTCAACTTCAGACTGAACACATCCAACTAACTTTTATATACTGTACATAGACACACATAGGAAATGAGCTAGTTTTCTAATAACCAGAACTTACCACAGGATAAATGTTTCATAGTTTTTGGGGTATAAGATGCCATTTATGTGCCATTTAACAAGCCTTCTTCACAACCCGCCTTCATTTTTTGCATTTCACTGGTAAATGTTTATCTTTCAGAAAAATGTAAAATGTTTTTGTCTTTTAGAAAGACACATACTTCAAAATGGGGTTTCAAGTAAATAAAAGCTATAATAGCCAGGGAAAATTACAAATCAACAACTTAACCATTTTAGTTGATATTGTAGCTGGTATTGTAGATGTAACAGAGCTATTTCTCTTTGTAATTAGACACTATTGCAGCACATTCTTTTAATTACTACTAACTGATAGTTTGCTTAAATATTTGTTTAAACTCTTGGCTACATAAGTAATCATATTCACAAGACTTTTAAATCCCAGTGGTATGGGTAGAAAAGGGATACATTACAGATATTTATTTAGATCACTAAGCATATAAAAAGAGATCAGTGAATTTATCCTTGCCACCTTTCATTCAGTATTATTTACCTTGTTTCGATGGCTCAACATACATTTCAGTGACATAAATCCAACTTACTCTAAGAAAATGCCTTCCCAGTGATCTGTCTGTCTGTTTGTCATGGACTTGAAAATAGTTTTCTTGTTTCTTTGTACATTTAATGACATTTTATTTGCAAACTTATAAAAAGACATCTCTAACAAATTTACATTTTATTCTATAGTCAAAGGCAACTGAGCAAGTTTCATTTCTTTTTCCAGAACAAAATATGCATGTGACCTAAGATTGGATTGTGACCCAAGGATTCATAAATTAAGTGATTATTCACATGTTATAATGCAGAAAAGTGTTAGGAAATGGCCGGAATTGGTGGCAGAGATTGTTTGATATTGTTGTGTTGTACATATGTGTTGTGGGTTCTGGAGATGCTGTATAAACCCAGGCATATCAGGACAAAAAAAAAAGACAGTTGAGGTCCCATTAGGAACAGGCAGGTCATGAAAGAGAATAGAATGGTTGGTGAAAAAAATTGAACATTTGGAACTAACAGAGGAGACATTCTTGAGGAGGGTCTGAGAAAAATGTTGCAATTCCAAGAAGCTCAGTAAATAATTATTTTCCTTCTTTTTGTCTTCTGCAAGTAGAAATACTGTAGCTATTTAATAAAGTAAGCATATTAAAGTAATAAGGAACACCTTGTGAATTTAGGTTGGTGAAAAGGATTCAGTGAAAACAACTGTAAAAGCCTCCATATGTAAAAGATATGTATCATCTGTTAAGGAATACATTAAAAATAACCACAAATAATTTACCTATAATTGCTATAACAAATAAACTGCACTTTAGTTTAGAGAGAAATGGTGTGCATGTGCACAGAAAGTTTCTGCCTCTTTTCCCACCCTCTATCACACGAATGTCAAACTCGCCATGTCACATTGCCCTCACATGTTTCCTGATGTTTGTTCCAACATTGGAGCTGCGGTAGGTATGGCCTGCATGTGACATGTGTGGCCGTGGGCCACCAGTTTGACATCCCTGCTATTACATGATGGCAGTGGTTGCTGAGCTTTAGAGTGGATCTAGGGACAAGATAAGTTGCCAATATGTGAGCAAGAGAGGCCAAAGGAAATACTGTGGTATTATGTCTATATCACTGACCACATGGCTGTATCTGAAAAGTAGATAGAGCCATGTGGTCTCTATCAGAAACTCTTGCAGTTACAGTATGGAAGAGCCGCAGGTGGAAAGGATACCCCATATTATCTTAACTTATAAATTGTTAGAGGATATATAGTTTTTATTTTAGACTTTTTAAAGTTTAAGATTTATGTCACCCAGATAGCATATCGCGATATGCTGACTCTGTAAACCGCTTAGAGAGCGCTGAAAGCCCTATGAAGTGGTATATAAGTCTAACTGCTATTGCTATAGCAGCTTCGTTAACATAGTAATAGGGGAATGAATGTTATGTTGTGTGATTTATTTTGCTAATCATTAGCATGTTATTGTATTTATTAGTTTCACTCTGTTTTGGTTCTTTTAAATTGTACTGGCCATAGACCGAATAAATATTGATTGCATTTTCATGGCAAGTAGGGCAATGGGTTAGTGGTTTAGTATATAACATTAAATGAAAAGCCTGAGAGACTACTTCATTTTATCTGGCAGAAATATTATAGATTAGTAAAAAGAGGCAATCTTACATGAGAACAATGTATCTGAATATACATGTAGGCATCAACTTAGGGAATGTTCATATGTAACTCGTGAAGGAGTTAGAGAAATGTGGGCATCAGATATCCTCACTGATATCTGGTCTGACTTTCCAAATGCTACATTTTTCCACCAGCCAAAGAGATCCATAGATCTTTGTTTTAGATCTTGCTAACTCCTCCTGGGTCCTTGGCTTCATTCTCAGAGAGGTTTCTTGCTTTTCCACTACCTTCTGGGTACCCACCTGGTCTAACAGCCACATCTGTTCCAACACCATAGTAATTATCTGACTAGACTCTGGCCTCAAATTCTTTCATTATTTCTCTTCTTCATACAGTAGCAATTTATCTTGCGTCTGGATTTCCTCCTGATTTCTGAATGAGTGAATCTGTGTAATGTATACTCTACGTTAGCTGCATTCTGTCCCATAATTGTAGATGCAGCCATCTACCACTACCATGTCTGATAAAAGATGAAGCAACTTTCAAACTGCAAAGACAAATAGACATTAAGATCTTCTGTTTATATGCCTCAAAGGATTTGACAAATATGCTATGATCCAGAGAGAAATGGAAAAGTTAAATGCACATAAACATGTGTGTATATTGATAAATAAAAAATAATAGCATTTGATTTTTTCATAAATTAAAACAATAAAATAATTTAAAATGATAATTTTCAAATGGCTTAATAAACCATAAAACAAAGCATGCTAGTAAATGTTCCTTTTTATTTCTTTAAAAGACAAACCACCAAACCATTTCTTCTTGTGACAACTGCACCTGGATTGTGGGTTTTTGTCCCAAAATAGGATCATAGTAATTTTAAAGGATAGAGAATGGGCTCTTTATTTATGTTACCCTAGGTTGTTGTAAACTTGAGATTTTGCACAAGCATTTTGCATTCAGTAATGTGAATACTTGCATAGCATGTTTCAGTGATGTCTGCAACACTGGCATGAAAGAATATAACCCAGAAAAAAATAGGTATGCTTAGCTTTGAGTGAAATCAATAAGATCACTTGATTTTCAATTTAATTTTCAAAAGTTTCCATAAATTCTCAATATCTTAGAATTCCTTATAAATAAAAGCAATTAATTCTTATTTACATAGCACTTTGTAATGTTTAATGACTAATATATCAGTACACTAAAAACAGCCACAGTAATGATCTCTCCATAACTTGCTAGTAAGTCATGTTGTGCATGCATATATTTAAGGATGCAATCTTGGAAGATCTACTTAGCATGATCTGCTATTCCATTATGAGACAAATAAGTGCTTGAGATATATAGGACAAGTGAAAGTAGACAACACAGAACTAGATGAAAAAATAATCTGACAAAATTTAAATTAATTTTCTATTTATTTAGATCTCAACTAGAGGGCACTACTTAGCCAACTTTGATCCATATAAAAAACTATGTAGGATGAGTGGCTGTTTAGAAATTCCTGAGCAAGCATGGGAAGGAAAACCACTTCCAGGTCATGACAAAAATATAATATAACTAATTAATTAAGCAAACTACTGATTCTAAATGACTCACAATGGTTTACAATGGAAGTAATCCATAAAACCTAAAAGTTACAATATAAATCCATAATATACTAATTACAATTATAACATTAAACAATACAATAATACAAAGTAAGATACTATTTGGCACAAATTCATCCAGACTTTCAAAAATGTGCAAGAGACTATTATTTTAGCACCCTTATATACATAATTACAGATGCAATCTGGAGGTGTCAAGCAGGTAAACTCAGGAAACAAGAAACACTTGGATTTCTAGAAAGAACTTTATTATTAGTAGGATAATGTAAAGAATCTTGAACTGTCAAAGCAGTACTCCAATTCAACATATCTAGAATAATTAAGCCAGAGTTACTTCAAGTCTCTTTTACATTTTTCCCTCTCCCCTGGACTCAGGAATCTTTTCTGTAACAACCCTGCTTCCTTTAGTAATGGTCTTGCTCCCTCAATATTCCTACAGTCTTTCATCAAAGCAGGAGAAGCTACTCCAAGGAGTGAGGGTCACTGTGGAAAAGCTCTGTCTTTGAGATACTCCTATCTCATAACCTGCATACTGTATATGGAACATCAAGTATTCCCACACGAGGTGAATGCACCTGAAGGACACTGTCCTCTACTCAAGAGCCACATTATTTTTATGCTTTTATTTACTATCCTGGGTTAAAAGAATATAGACTTCCTAGTGCATTTATGGACTGGGGACTTCCCATTATGCCACACTAGTTCTCCACAGAGACTTCTTGTCTTTTACTATTAAATGTTACCTGCTCGAAGAGAAATCAATATTACTTCCTCAAGGGAACAATAGCTCTGTTTATATTTAAACATTCCCACAGTTTACTGTACATGAGCCTCCAAGTGGAACCAGAAACAGACTACAGGGTGCAAAAGGGAACCGAAGCTAACAAGCAGCAGAAGATAAGAGTGATCATTAAAATAGATTTTAAAAAACACTCTAGGAATGGAGATATCTATACTGAACTATAACAGGAATTTCAATGATTGTTTCATTTAACTAAATGCTGTCCGGGTAACAAATTAAATGGCAAATTGTGACTACACATTCACTCAAGCATAACTGCAAATTTGAACTCCATTACTTCTGCTCTAATTTTTACCATCATGTATGGAGGAGGGCGTAAGATAGAATCTACATAAGACATTTAATTCCATTTATTCCTCCTCTCCCCCCGCCCAAATCCTGTCACTTCAGTGCAACTTCAAAGCCTATCTACTATTAACATCTTATTAATGGTGCTTTTTGATGCCCAGTGCTTGTTTTTTATGTTTTGATTCTTTGTATTGTATGTGTTTTATTGTAAGCTGCCAGAAACATGTAAATCAAATAAATAATTTTTAAAAACCCATGACTCTATTTGGCTATTTGTTTTTATATTGTCTATAGAGACTTATATGATCTAGAACTTCACAAAGACACATACTTTCTTTCCCTTTATTTTTTAGCTTCTGCCATCATTAACTATGTTCCTGTCACATATCTACTACCATTATATAAATAAGGGCTGGTACTTTTAGGAGGAGGAGGAAGGAAGGAAGGGAGTAAAGAAGAACATTTTTTTCTGTACATTGTATGTATTTTCTAATAATTTCTCCAACCTTAGATATTTGTCAACTTGAGACAAAAATCCAAGAGCCTAAATCATTGATTATTGGCAGCATATCATTAGAATTTAAGCAATACAATTTAAAATTATTTTTAAAAAGTTGCAAATGAATCCAGGTGCCTTAGAAGAGCCAATAAATGTGTTATCCTGGGTAGGAATTATGTATCTTCTTTCCACACTTACCTTTTCAGCAACAGATTTTTGTGTTGAGCATGAGGCCATTTCCTTTTTTTAAAAACATGCTTGTAACCTGGCATTCAACAAAGAGAACAGAACCCTGGGAAAGTATTCAGAATTTTATGTAGAACATCCACATTCTTTGAAATTTGTGCCGAACAGAAACAGCACATACTTTCTGCTCCAAAGAGAATAGCTCTCATGGCAAGTTCAGATTCTGATTTGTGCCTTATATTTGCTGAATTCCATATATTATACCAGCAAAACATACTGCATTTCCAAATAGCTTATTTGGCAACAAATGTTGAAAAATCAACAATCCCCTTGGATTTAAATTAATTTGAATATTTATTGAATAGTTTGAACTGTTTATCCTTTTGGCACCATATTGTATGTAAGTTGCTGAAAGGAAAATTAAACCTTCATACCTCACTTGATGTGCTTGAGGGAGACAGGCATTCAAGAGAACATGTTCGCATTGTGCAGAGTCAGTATTTCTATTTCCACTAGATTCATGCAACATAAATTCTTACATGCATCCCTGGTATGAACAATTATTTGAGTCTCACTGTACTGTTTCTTTCCTCTCATTTTAATTTTATGGTAATTTCTGCATCCTTCTTTTGCAGACATTATATGTAGCCAATTTAGATTTGTACATTGTTTAATGTAGACTCCAATAAAGTGAATATCTCTTGAGCCAAGATGCTCTCATGGTTAACCTACAGCATATTTAAGCACAATTGCATATGTTCATTATACAAGATACCCTTGCCTGTCTGCCTAACACTTTTATTGAGTAAGCTGACTGTCTAGTAAACTGCCTACTCTAAGCTATCTTATTGTTGTTACAGTAAAGATGAGAAGTTCCATAGTATGTATTACATATCAAAGTGCTCAAAACACTGGTGACTTAGCTGAAGCTGATACATATCTCTTCCTCACTGCAAAAAGTTCTACGATTTCTTTCTTTTCTTTCCATTGCTAAATGCCATATGGCAAGTGTTCATCTATAAATTATAGGCTGTATTTCTTACGAATAGCCAGAAAGGTACTGTTTTTTTTTAATAAAAGCATTTGTATGGACTACTAATACATTTAGAATTAACATCTCAACATTTTATATATATGTTAATAACCAGAAACATTATTTTCAAAGGAAAATTATCTATACCTTTACTTCTACCTATATGGTATGAAGTTGTATGTCCACATAAGCACAGGTACGAAGAAGTATCCATCAGAGAGAAGGCAAGAGAAAAGAACAGAAAGAAAGACATAATAAAACAAAAACAAAAAAAATTAGATCACACTGCACATCACTTGAACATAAACCAATGAACACAGCAGAAAAGAAATAATACTCAAAAGCACACGTATTAAAACAAAAAAAAGTAGAATCACAAACTACACACAGTGCAGATTAAAATATAATTGTAAACTCTTTAACTCCAATGTTAATGGAGAAAAGCCAAGCTCTCATTGTAGAAGCATATTAAAAATCCAGAAAAACACATCAAATTGACCATAAAGAAAACAAAGGTAAAACAAAGAAAAAGAGAACAGTATTCTGTGGAAAAATATTTTCCACCTACCCATAATGATGTAGGATGAATGGCTTGTGTAGTTGTACTGGGTGTATAAAGACACACTGAATTTTATATTATTTCCCACTGTATATAATATGTATTTAAAAATACAATTATTTACACAGAAACATTAGCATGTTACACACACTATATAATTTTGATGGATTTAGGGAGAGAATTAGCTGAAAAGAGAAACATAAGTGCTCAAAAGAATGAAGTTAAGGAAGAGAAATGAGATGACTTAATATTACTAAATATAAGGAACATAAAGAAACATAGCCATGTTAAGAGGCAGTCTAAGAACCCAAGATTGCCTTTAAATTGAATAGACGGCATCTTTCAGCCTACCAACTTAAAAAAAAAAAATTAGTTTGGCTTATGCATAACACTGTTATTTTTGCTTAGCAAAATAAGATATCTGTCCAATTTAGTTAAACCATGAAAACCACACTACTATGCTCATTTAACAAACCAAGGTTTAAAAAGCCCTGGCTTAATGCAGCCTTAATACAAGCTTTCCTACTGGCCAGTACCATTCAATATTCCAAACTAGATGTGCTATGAATTCACTTCTTTTCACTTCTTGCTATGTCCAGCAAACAGAAGTATACACTTCTTCAGTATTGAAATGACTATTTGCCTTACAGAAGAATACTCTACAAATGTATCTCACAGCAAAGGATGCAAGAATCTGACATTTGGGTCACCCTGATTTCATCCTGCCTTTATCTTTCCAGACTCACTATTTTTAAAAAGGTACATTCATTCTCTGCCTGGAATTAACAATAACAGTGTAAAGGAGGTTAACAGCTCCCAAACTGTGCCATCTATTAAAACATGGATAACCTGCCATATGACATGTTTCTATTTGTCCCAATGGTGCTACAGTGAAACACTTTAGCACCATTGGAATTCTATTCTGAATGTTATACATTATACATTTATAATCTTAATGTTGTGATCCCAGCTCCTTAGTTTCTACCCTGCTGCTTGATGAGATGAAGATACATGCCCAATTATTATTATGTGGGTCACACAGTCAGCCAGATGTTTTTATACCCAAGTAGATATGAGTCCTTCCCAAAGACCTGGGATAGGCACATATTGTTTGCTGGTTACAGGTACCATTGCAGGATATAAGCTGTTCCAAGTTAAGCTGCCTTTTGCAATTGACTGATGGCGATTTTGTCAATGCTGATGATGTTCAAATGGTGTTCCAGTTGTTTTGAGATAGCACCCTAGGAGCATATCACTATTAGCACTATCTTTGCTTTATTTTGTCACAATCATTATACTTCTATTTGCAGGTTTTGATATTTTGTATTATTAATTATTATTATGCCACCTAACTCCCAGAAACATGTTGATATAAATCTTTCATAATCTAATGTGGAATACTCCAACAACTGCATCCTTTCTTTATAATCAGCATAACACCAATGTACCTGTTCTGTGACTTTCAAATAGTGAATCACAATATGCAACTCAATTTCAATAAGCATGATTCCTGTTTTAGAGTTATCTCTTTCTGCAGATCAATTCTGCACACCAAAATATATGTATAAAACTATAAAACTTAAGGCTTCAAAGTGACAGGAAAGTGACTGTTGGCTATAAATATTGCCTCCCAGGTCCTTGGTCCATGCCATGAAAACTGTCATCATGATCTTACATATCACTGACTAATTTTGAAGCCAGTGTCTACCAAGTCACTGTACTAGAGTTGAAAACATGAAGGTTACACTTCCATATAAGAAAAGGAAAATTTTGCATTTCTCCTCCAATGTTGCTTTTATATGTACAGTATATATTTATTTACTCCAATACATTGGACTTTGGGTTGTGAGCATTATTTTCTGTAGAGTCTGGCAGTCTGGCAAATGAGGGATACAAATGCAAAAGTTTGGAGAAGATATATAACATCTTGATTGTTTTCCAAAAGGGTTGCTGATTGAAGCTTTAATTAGTTGCTGAAGAAGGCAGGAAAAAAAGACTTACCTTGTTCGCTCATCATCAGATGTGAAAGGCCTTTGAGAAACAGAAAGGAAGTAAATAAGACAGAATAAAGCAGAAAAGAAACACAAGAAGACATGTGTACCTTTATATAGCTCAATAATTTGGGGAATATCACATACATCATCAATGAATGTATGTCTGTTATATTCCTTGCATGCATGTACACATACACACACGTGCACATGCCCAGATCTTCCTCTATTACAGGAGAAAGTCTGGACTGCAGAAGAAAAAAAGGAATACAGGTACTGTAGTTCTTAACATACAACCACAACTGAGCTCAAAATTACTCTTGTTAAGTGAGACATTTGTTCAGTGAGTATTGCCCCAGTTTACAATCTTTCTTGCCACAGTTATCAAGTGAATCACCATAGTTGGTAAATTAGTAACCCGGTTGTTAAGTGAATCTGGCTTCCCCATTGACTTTGCTTGTCAAAAGATCGCAAAAAGTGACGTCATGACCTTGGGGCATAGCAATAGTATGAATATGAGTCATAAGTATGATAAGTCAGTTGCCAAGCATCTGAATTTTGATCACATGATCATGGGGATGCTACAATGTATGAAAAACAGTCATTTTTTCAGTGTAACTTTGAATGCTCACTAAATGAATTGTTGTAAATTGAGGACTACCTGTACTCATTCCATCAGTGTCAGTGAGACTGATTTTAAGAAAAGAAATACATTCAAAATTAGTTATTTGTGTTAAGTACAAGCCCTGGAAAGAAAAGCAAGAAAACCTATAATGGGTTTGAAGACAACCATCCTCATTGTACTGCAAATATTATAAAGGTGTCATGCCAAAATTCTGGTGCATATTTTTCATTAAGAGTTCATCATCTACCATCAACCTCAAAATACCACTGCAGTTCTTCAATCATTTTTAATTCACTTTGATAACATGTCAGGATGACATATTAATCCATCAGATTTCACAACCAATACTAGCCTTTAGATTGGTAATTTAAACACCAATGAAAATTCTCCTGAATAAATGCTTTGAAACATATGGAAGTACATTTTGAAATCATTAATGCAGCCAAATGTTTTCTATGTTAATGGGAGGAATTTCTTAAGCAGCTGGGAAAACCATAACTGTGTGAAAGATTTGAGAAAAGTTTTCTGTGGATTTCTGGATGCTCCAAAGCATCTCTTTCAAAGGATTTGCACAGCGCTAGTAATATAGTCCTCTTTTCTTTTCCTTTACTTCTAGAAACCTAAATCCAAATCATTAAAAGTAAGTAAATATTCATCCAAAAGAACTCCTGAATTGATGGTATGTATAACTATGCACATATATGTATAATTCTTAATTCTGTTGATTAAGAATTTTGTGAGAAGGTTTGTTTGTGTATGTGTGTGTTGTAGAATGGAGGAAGGGAGGTAGATAGAATTATCCAAAACTACAGTGAGAAATTCTTATCCCATCACTGCAACAGCTTTGACTTAAGATATGTTCCCAATATTTTGTTTGAATAAACTGTAATGTTTATTCATAATTATGAATTATGAAGTATTTTTACTTCATCTATATGGCAGTGTACAGTTCGATTTAAGGTTGAAACTGTGATAATAGCTTAGGAAAAAGTAATGAAAATAGTGATGATTCAATAGTGGAAAATCATTTTAAGTCCAGAAAGATAATACAAACTACAAAGAAAAAGAAATTTAAAGCACTGAAAAACCAATGTCAGAATACTTGGACATATGATTGAATTTTATAAAAAGCATTCTAAATCTTATCAATTATCAATCTGTATCTCGTGCACTGCAAATTGTGCATTGTTTGGGATATACAGGATTGAATTGGTGTTTTTAATTTTTGATAATGATGTTGTATATTTATCAGCTATGGTCATTGTTTAGAACACAAAATATCCAAATGAAAACAATCCAGATGCTAAGGATCTGGAAGGAAAAAACTGTGTAGTGCAGTTAGAGATGCTGGGTATGTTTAGGCTGGAGAAGATTGCAAGGAAACATAACTATGTTTAAGTATTTGATGGCTATCATGTATAAAACGGGGCAGAAATGCTCAGAAGACAAGAAACAATAAATTCAAATTATAATGAAGCAAACTGTGGCTGGACATCAGACCTAATGTAAGAATTGTTCAACAGAACAGATGTATGTTTAAACCTAGGTTGATGATCATCTCTTGAAGATGATACCATAATGGAGTTCTACAGTGAGCAGAAGATTGAACTAGAAGCTCTCCAATGTCCCTTCCATTCCATGATTCCATGAAAAGTTGATCTGTGATTTTAATATTTTAAATGTTTTAATGTTACTTTAATGTTATCTAAAAACATAAGCATGGTTATGCTTTATACATGATGCATCTATTATAAGAAAATATTTGCACTGCAAGGGACTTGATAAGTTTTTGATATTAGGACTATATTCAATATGTCCTACAAATGGGATTCCCTATAGTGATTCATTATAATCCTAGGGTTTTTAAAACTTGTCTGATAAATTCAGCTCATTATCTTTTGCAGATGACTGTTACAGTATTCGGATCCCCGATTAACTGTAATGATATACTTTTGACATCTACAGTCTACTGATCAAAAAGCAAAACAGATATGTTAATAATAAATAGTTTAAGAATATATGATTTAATATAAGGTTTTGTTGATCCAATTGTCTGTTATTAATATATTTCAGGATTTAGGCAATTGTATTCCAACAAGAAAAGAGAATTTCATAATGCTGATAATAAAACACAAGACATCCCTGTGTTTACTGCATGCTTTCTCCTTTGGATTTGTCTATGTGATTATATGCTTTTAGAACAAGTACTAATGTTTTGTCAGAAATGATATTGATAATAACCTTGCAGCAGAAAATGACATATTTATTGATTATATCCAAAGTTCTCTGTAGAGGCTTTTATTAGCTGGGTGAAGCAGATGATATTAAACTATCCCCCCCCCCCCCTTAACCTTACCTAGACAACTCGGGAAAATATAATAATATTCATTTTTATTAAACAAATTTATATAGATTCCCAGCTCACACACATGGAAGGTAACATAAGCACAGGAAGATTTGGTTAAAAAAATTAGTTAATGGCTATTTTTGGCTACTTTCCCTCCTCTACTATAGGAGGAGAAAATTAATACTCAAGAAATCTCTCCTCTTCAATCTGGGGGCATTGCTTTGACATCATTTTATACTGTCACCAGCAATGTAGCACTTCTTCTGCTGGATGTTTCTGGTCATTTTAAAGGAAAGTATCTGATAATTTAATGAATGAATCACTCACAGTTGACATGACTCTTGGTTATTTTCTACTCTGAAACCCATTTCTCAGTTTTAAAAAAGGCAAATGTGAAATGGCACATAATCAACTTTGTTGATCAACTTTATTTATATTTAAGGTTAAAGGTTCCCCTCGAACATATGTGCTAGTCGTTCCTGACTCTAGGGGGAAGTGCTCATCTCTGTTTCAAAGCCAAAGATCCAGTGCTGTCCATGGTCATGTGGCCAGCATGACAAAACATCGAGGGTGCACGGAATGCTGTTACCTTCCAACCAAAGGTGGTTCCTATTTTTCTACTTGCATTTTTATGTACTTTCGAACTGCTAGGTTGGCAGAAGCTGGGACAAGTAACCAGAGCTCACTCTGTTATGCGGCACTAGCGATTCAAACCGCCAAACTGCCAACATTTCTGATCGACAAGTTCAGCATCTTAGCTGAACATCTTATTTACATACAATATTCTAAATGACTTTGGCAAAAATGGCTGTATAGAATGACTTAACAACGGAAAGACTTATCTAAATCTGATAAATTTGGCAGAGGAAAAAAAATGAATCAAATATAAGATGGTACCTATTGTCCCCAACAATCTGGGTCCTCATTTTACTAACTTCAGAAGGATTGGAAGGCTGAGCCAACCTTGAGCTGGTCAAGATCAAACTCCTAGCTGAAGGCAGAGTCAGCAATACTGCATTCTAACCACTGCGCCACCATGGCTCTTATAGATGCTAAAGAAAGAGGAGGAAATTTGGGTTTATGTAGTTTGAATTTATTTTTTGCAGCTTATTGTTTGGATGGAAGAGTGGGCGATGCTGAAAAAAATGCCTGGAGTTCGGAGCAAATTATTTAAAGTGTAAGCTTCAAGCTTAAACGTTTAAGCATTTAGCTTTCATATCACAAGACTAAGGTTAATATAGATTTCAAAAATCATTTTATGAGACATGTCACATCGAGAACATTGAATAGATATAAACTCAGCTTGTGTCCAAAAATATCTTGTGGCTTTCATCACAAGAAGCATATTATAGAAGAGAAATTATAACTAAATACAAGTGGGTAACTTATGGTGACATATTAGAATTCTCCCAGGGAAAATCCAAAATTAAATCATGACAAGATTTGATATTAGAAGGATATAATGTGTCAATGGTTTTCTTATGTACAATTATAGAAAGACTTGAAATAGATAGAAAGACTTTTGTTTTTGAACATTTTAAGACTGAATTGAAAAAGGATTAGGTAGAAATGATGAAAACATTATGGCTAAAATGTATACATTTTAATGAAATTTGAAATAGAAGCACAAGCGAAAGAATGGCTAAAAATTTTGGTTATGACATACAAATAGAACAATGGGATAATATGAAGATGAAAAGGTTGAAATTTATATTGTATAATAATCTTGAAGACATTTTATTTTAATGAATGTGAACAAGTGTGACTTTTTATCATGCCTGGTGGACATGTTTAAAAAATGGGTCTAGATACATACAACATTAATGCAGATGATTTTAAATATGCAATGAACCAATATGCATTGGTATTTTGAGGACTGACAAAAGAAAAAAAAGTCATGAAACTGTTTTTATATATCATAACTGCAGTGAGACTTCTATGCACAATAGTGGAAACATTTGACATTCACAGTGGGAGAATGGATGGTGAAAATGATGGCGCTTGCAGAGATGGGTAAATTGGTAGCCTTGATTAGAAAAAAGACACTAATTAAGTTTAATGCCAATAGGAAACCCCTGCTCAAAACAGAAAAAAATAAAATTATGATATATGGATTTGGAGAATAAGAACCCACAGAATAAAAGTTTAAATGAAATTTGTATCTATAATTGCTGTAAAAGAAAATTGGAAATAATTTCCTTAAATGTATTTATTTATTTTCCACACTTTTCCTCTTTCTTTTTTTCTTTCATCTTAAATATTAACTTCTGTTAGTTTTTATCTTTCTTGTTTAAAGATATAATAAACATTATTATAAAAAAAGCCAGATTTAATCATGATAGACCTCAAAGCACTACTTTGAGGACTTGAAGTTACTGCTTTTTAAATATAAATATGCAGTTCCATTTTCCATATTAAAGTAATGTTGCTAATTGTACAAAGTGCTTAAGGGCTAACTTTTGGATCTATATGAACTCAGGCTCTTAAAAGGACTTTTAAAAACTAGATTCAGAGGACAATTATATGAAAGAATAATGTACTGAAACACTGGCCATGTTCTTTAAGGACTTATAGGGGGCATTTCTGTGGATTGGGTACTTAAAATAGAAACCTTGGAACTATCATCTTTTTTTTGTCAATGTTAATTATGGCAAGGCTTTTAGCATTTACAGAGCAGGAAATTAAAGCCACTAAACATAAAGGAGTAGAAGTGCATTAAAAAAGCCAGTTTAAAATGACAAGTGATTGAGGCCAAGAAGGATGATAGAGTCTTTTTGTTCTTCTTAATTATAGCTTGTCTTGTTTTACTCAGCCCATGCAATGTTGGGTAGAGGGCTTTTTTATGTCAGCTAGAACAAAAAGACTGTGTCAGCATGATGGAAGATGTATGGTTCTATTTAGTTCCACAGACTACTGTTTCTACCTATGAATGACAGCAGGGAAGAATTATGGAACATAACTAAAGCACAGTGAAAAATGGATCTTCTTCAGTACTATGTGCTGCCGGTTTCTGTTTAGTGAGGGAGCTGGGTCCAATCAGTGATGGAAGGGATTACCTGGCAGGTGAAGTTAGATTAAAATCAGATTTGAGACTTCAAGAATTTCCTTCTAGATAAAAATGAGGAAATACATGGCAGAAAGAAATGCTCTCAAAGAATCTGGGTTTCTTTACCTCTGTACATACTGTACAAGAACATAGCCTCTAGAATTTATAATGTTCACTTAATAAAACAGTGGTTATGTTAGAAGACAAACCTATCTAAATCATTAATATTATTATTTTTATTTAAGAGTTTTTTATCCTGACTTTATTATTTTTATAAATAACTCAGGGAGATGAATGTAACTAATATTCCTTATACCCCCTGTTTTCCCCACAACAACAATCCTTTGAGCTGGTTGGTCTGAGAAGGACTGGCCCATACCAATATATGGTAGCTAAGGGTACATAACCCTGAATAGTGGCCAGCCAAGTGCTGAGCCTGGAACAACTCCCAATCCAGTTACAGGTAACAATTATGCTATTCTGTTTTTTCCCATACCTAATTGAGACATTTTAAAGTAAATCTCTGTCAACTTCAGAAGGAAAATAATATCATGTTGATTAATTTATACCTATCTTTTTATATCTAAGGTCCTCCAAACAGACCAGCTTTCTTAACTGACACTTGGGAAAGCTGTCCCAAGTAATTTCAACTACTTTTTTGCAAGGTTGAAAATAGATTCACTTTCTGTTACATTACCCTTGCCTACTTTTTAAATATATTTTTGATTAATAATTTTATTGCAATCATAAAAATCAATACACACAAAATATATTTGTTTTCAAAGTTGACTGTAAAGGTATGTGCTTTGGATTTTTGGCTGTTACATTAAATAACAACCTTTTCTATTGAATAGCAGTATTTGTAATACATATATAATTTAATGTGAAAGTTAGATGTTGGTATTTTACATTGTCCTCATAAAAAAGGGCATAAATATTAAATGAAGTTAAATAATATGACTGTAAATCAGGTCAGATGACATGTTCAATGTGAAACTAGCTATACAAATGTCATGGGTTTTATTTCTGGTTTAAAATCTAAGACAATTTGAAAGAAACTTTGAGAAATGAATTAATGATTACTAAAAGTGAAATCATATTTATGGTGATAAGAAGACCAACACAGCAAGTAGCTGTAGATGCAGTACTGGTTCTAGAGACAAATATTTCAAATATATTTATGTTGACAAATATTTCAAATATGTTTATGTTGACTATATTAGACAGGGGTTTTATATTAGCTGCTCTTTATTTTAGAACAATAAATGTTCTACAGTTTCAGTTTTCTATCAATTACACTTGTACTGCAGTTCTACTTTAATACAACTGCTCTTGTGGCTGCAGCCTGATCAAAGCTTGTAGCAGGCATTGGATAGGAAAAAAACAAGACAAACATACGTGCAAAAAATATGAATGTAAGTTCTGATATGAATGTGACATCAAGAAGTAAATGGCTGGTTTTTTGTAGAACGAGCATCCTAGAACAGTATTTTTCAATCTTGGCAATTTTCAGATGCGCAGAATCAGTTCCCAGAATTCCCATGCTGGCTGGAGAAATCTGGGAATTACTCATCTTAAAGTTGCCAAGTTTGAAAAACATCATCCTAAAATATATGTTTATAAGCAGCTTCCACCAAGAATCACTCCTGTGAACCTTTCATTCACTCCAGAAAGGTTAATGGAGAATTCCCCAAATCCTCACTGAAATGGTATTCAACAAATATACATTAGCTTTTCAGAATTGATATCCTTCACATGAGAAAGTGATAATTTGAAAGGCAATTTGGATCTGGTGGTCATTTTCTGTGGCTGGTCTCAGAGAACTGGCAAATAGAATCATGGCAAAGTGCAGTATTTTTCATAGCCATTTTCAGCCATTCCTTAAATAGGTAAAGAAGGATTTTAAAACTCTCTGCCCAGAAATGGGGCTAATCATTAACAAGTTTTGTTTCCCTTACAGTACCTTCTCCTAATTTTTTTTTTTAATTTTCAAGAAGCTGTGGTATTTTATGCCTCTTACTTATTAAATGAGCCACTTTTGGGTCTCATTATCTTTACCTAGTTGCCAGATTATTTCTTCCCAAATCTTAAAGATACCCCCAAAGAATATCCCATTGTAGTGGAAATTGGAATACAATCCATTTTCATAGTAGAATCTGATGAGCAATTTGTGGTACTTTTTCATAATATGATTATTGAGAGCCACACTGAAGTAATTTAATCCATGTTCTTTGCCTCTCTTTTCTTTGATGCATTTACCAGGCACCAACACTCAATTTTTATCAGGCAAAATAGTCTAGAGGAAGCAAAAAATAACACCAGAAGTTCCTCATAATAGCAATATAAAAATTAGTATTCAAGGTCTAATTTCACTCAAAAACCTAGATTAAACCCCCCCCCCCAGCAAAAACTCATTTTGAATTTTTATGCCAATTTAAAAAAATGGGTACCTTCCACATCAGCTGAGAATTCAGTGGAGTGCAAATTGAACTCATCTGGAAGATACCAAGATACCAAGTTTTTAAATAAACAAAGATGCCACGAATCATTGTGGAAAATATAACTAAAGATCTGGCCATGACAGTATAATTTAAGTCATTTTTTAAAAGATGTATTGAGCCCTAATACTAATAATATTGAATTGTGTCATTACCTAAAGCATAGTTGAGTATCCAAAATGAATTAAATAAAGTCTCAAGCAGATTGTTAAAAGAAGAGGGATACTAGCCCTCTTGTGGGCTCCCTGGTAACAGAAATATCAGTCCAAAAAATTAAAATGACTGGCATGAAAATGAGAAATTCACTCCAATCAAGTTTCATTTCACACAATTTTGGCAGGCCAGGATTAAGAAACCCTGGGGATACCCATTTGGCTATAACCAATGTTAGACCTTTCATGATGAGCTTGTAATATTGAACAATAGTTTTGGCCTGTCTACTTGATTAGTTAATCAATGAAGCTAATTTATTTAGTTATTAGACTTTAGATACCTCTGGCTATTAAAAACTCAATGTGCATCTTGCAGTTGGATTCTACTGTCAGATCATTGTTACTACGCTGATAGTAACTCTGCTAGTTTTGAATCAAATTATGATATTTATGTATAAAATTAACCTGTGAGATTAAATATGTATATGTAAAAATAAAAGTTCTTTAGCATCATAAAGACTATGTATTATGGTATGTGTTCATGGAATAAAGTCCACTTCATCAAGTGCATCATGCATCAATATAAAGGTAGTGATGAAAAAAAATGTCATAAGCGATAGAATTTCTTTATGCCATGTTGCATCATATCATGACTTCTGTCAATAGCTCCTATTTCCTTATTTCCTACATTCATAAAGAATGCAGGTATATGAAGAAAAATCAAATTGCCTAAGAACAAAGAAAAAAAATATAATTTCTTGACTTAAGCAAAATGACTACAGATTAGATGTTTGGTTGAATTTGAAAGGCCCTTGAATTCCCAAAGAAAGGGAGCATGAAGAAATGAAATTAAAATTGAACAGTAACAATAATTGAGAGAATAACAGTGATTGAACTTACAAAAATTTATTCAATTAAATTTAACCTAAAAGCCTCAAGGGATAAGTAATTTAAAAAGAGAAAGAAACAAGAAAAAGAAAAGCCTATAGCATCTCTTGGATGGAAAGTCCACTGTTTAGGCATTGTTAAGACAGAAAAAGAAAGTGTGTAATTTATTTTTCCAATTGATATTATATAGACAAGGGCTTCCTATAGAATTCTTAATCAAGGAAAGATAATATAATAAATAGATTGCTGCGAGTATAAAAAGGTAGTATGGATATTAGATAATTTTGTTCTGAGAAATATATGATGAGAATAAAGTGGAAATTTATGTTGCCATAAAACTAGGCATAACCCAAAGACACTTCTAAATTCTTTTTTGAATGTATGGTATCTACTAGAAAAAAAGTAACAGAAGGTAGGCATTCTACTCTATAAGTAAATACAGCTCCAGTTGATAGTAGTTCTTTCATTAACCTCCATGCTGTGGTCTCCAGATGGAAAAGCAGCAGTTCTTCCAGCTTACATCAATACCATCTGTATGGCCTGCTAAATAATTTCCCATTGATGCTGAACACTGCAACAAAGTGTTCACCTATGTTTACCTACTTTTTTTTGTTTCCCAGCTCAATTTTGTTTAGAGAGTTAACCTGAAGGCAAGAATTCACTTTTTCCTGTTCTTTATAAGGTGGTCTAGGAATCTGAAGTTGAAGACAAGGTAAGATGGTCAAAATAAATCAGTCAATAAATAATTATTTTCTCACTAAAAGTTTCTTGACCTGATTCTGTCATGATCAAGGTATGCCATCAGTGACAGACTGTCACAATTAAGATGGGCCAGTAGAATCAGGACAACTACTGTTCCAACTTATGCAAATACTGGATTTAAAACATAACATTGCCCATGAAGCAGGCACTTTCACATCAGAAGATCATAAAATCAAGAGTGATAGATCATGATCCCTGGGCTATATCCAACAAAAAAGTAAAGGCCCTTTTTATTTATTTATTTGTTTGTTTGTTTGTTTATACATACTTATTTATTAGAGATTTATTCCACCTTTATTACTTATAAGTAACTCTAGGCAGTCAACATACATAATACATCTTCCTCTCCTTATTTTCATCACAGCAACGATCCTGTGGGATGGGTTGCACTGACAGAGAGTGACTGGCCTAAGTCACCCAGCTGACTTTCAATCCAAAGGCAAAACCAGAAGTCACAATTTCCTGGTTTATAGACCACCACCTTAACCATTACATCAAACTAGCTCTTTGCTACTAAAAGCCTCACATGGTACTAATTCTGCTGATAATTAGATGGACTATGGATAGATTTGAAATGTGATAGACCATTACATGCAGGGTAGATAATTATCTCCAGTAATTGTAATGTCCTTTCTCCAGCACAAAGGCAAGGTCTAAGAAAGATAATAATACCAATAGAATATTGGTCAAGGTTGAATTGTGGGGTCCGCCTAGTTCTAATGATGTTACCTAGTTGGGCAATGAATTGTCTGCAAGAAAACAACCAACTCAGGAGGGCACCAAAGATCCCAAAAGTAGTAATGCAGAATGAAATATAAGGCTATCCGGACTTTGGCAAAAGGTTCCCTGGTATCTGTCCAGGGTCCTGAAGAAAAGTCTCTAGTTCTTACTATCTGAGTAGAGCTCCAGCACTATGCTCAGGCCTATATTATAAACCATTTGTTCCTTTAGATTCATTTAGTTTCACTCTTATTAGGAATTACCAGAAATTCTTCATCCCTTTCTTTCCAAATTTCTGACCTTGACCTTAAAATGGAGCTGCAATTTTAAATAGCAAAAAAGAATTTCTTCAATTTGTATATTGCCTTTTCTTTCATAGATTGTATAAACCTATGGAGAGATTAAAAAAACACAAAATAATATAAAGTAGTTGAAGCCTAGTTAAAAACTAAAATTATACTTCCAACTCAAATTGTCTAATAGCAGAAGAAACCATTAGTCCACCATTCTATGTCAAACACTGCAGTCCTATGGGGCTGATTTCCATTCTTTTTAAGAATTGAGCTAAACCTATACCGTGTAAAACATCTAATTTTGAATACCTACTTCTATTTCTTGTCTGTTGCATGATAAAGCTTCCTGTGTCACAGGAAAAATAGAGCAATCTAGCTAGCATTGAACAATAGGTCTGCTGATTTCAATGAAAAATAAATCAAAGTTATGAAATTAGAGTTGCACAGTAGAATGGAACAGTGGAATAAGCACATGAATTTGTAGTCAGTGTTCATTTTGGATGAATATCACCTTGAAGTGGAGAAATGAATTAGGTTCATTTTGCCTGTCTTCATTCAGTATAGTGCACCATGATCAATTTCTGGGCACTAATAATTATGTTTTAACATTTCAATATATTACTTCTTTTACTGGTTTACATTTCATGAAGTTCTTGAAAATTTCTATGTGGTAATAGGAAAGTGTTTATGTCCAAGTGTTGACTTTAAGAGCAACATTTCATTTGAAATGGATTAGAAAGTGACAATAAATCTATATTATTCTATGCCGTGCAGAGTATTTTGCCACTTTAATGTGTGCTTTGCTTTCCAAGAAAATGGTAATATAATCCTACATTTGTGTATCCCATAATGTGTTTATCTATGATGACAATGACTGTCAATTGAATATGTGTTCTAAACTTCACAACTGAAATTCTTCTTCATTATCATTCTTAGAAGGCAGCTTCCTCCCATACTCTGGCAAGCCAAACACTCACCTGGAACATGACTGGCATCTGATGAAGCATTTTCATAGGAAGCAGGAAAAGGGAGGAAGAAAAGAAAGAGAGAAAGAGAAAACATATTAGAAACCCACATGCAAACACACCAGCAGCTTAGCTTCTTTGCATGGAAATCAATTACATGCAAAACCAGAAATTTGCTTTTAAAAAACCATCCATCCTCAGCCATCTGCCCATCATGCAAGGGAAAAGGGCTTGGATCCCTCTCCCCTGTGCATGTAGAAACTAATCAGATGTCATATCTGTCTGGAGAGAGAAAGAAGTTCCAGAATCAGATAGATCCAACACAGAGACCTGCAAGAATATTGGTTAGAATATTCTGTGGTATTTATTTCACAAATAGATTTTAAAAAAGATAAAAAGACTGTATTCACAGCATAACAGTTTTATTTTCATAAATTCAAGAACATATAAGTAATATTGGAGAAAAAGGCAAATTGTTCTCCTTCTGAAAGGCTTCGTGTGAATTTATGACCAATTTTTGGTTTCCCAGATTCTAGCAAACAAAAGAAAACAAAACAAAAACTACTATTGTAGTTCTTTATGCCCAGTTTCCTGTGACCATCCTTCATTGCAGACATTGCAGAAATTTTACTGAAATTTTCTGTGTACTCCTTTCCCCATTATTAAATGGAAAAACATATTATTTTGCATTAAAGACCACATCTTTCTCTCATGGTATATCATTTAATAGAAACAGCAAGTAAGCAAATCAAGGTGAAGAAATTCATTATTTTCTATCATCTGAATCCTAAATCAATTGTTTTGCATGTGTACATCCTTTATTCTTACACCCTGAATTGCCAAACAATTTCTGAAAAAGCAGAAACACAGTAATCTTATAAACTCAACCAACTACACATTCATCTAATTTACTCTTTGATTACAATAGAGCATACCACAATTTTGGTCATTAAAAGCTAACATCATTTTTAAAACTAGCAGTTAAATAATATGAACATACTTTCTGTGAGTTATGAATACCATCAATAAACATCACTGAATTACTCATAATGATCATACAAGACAGACAATAATAAATTTTCAACAGAATTAGCTTTAACAGAATTATCCTTCTATCATACTTAAGAAGGGGATTTGTAGATTAGTTTACTATATCATTTTTGGAGGATACTGTGACTGTTTTAGACCTGATTGTTCAGGAAAATCAACAATCTTTTTTTCTTTTCTTTTTCTTCATTTTTTTAAACAATGCAATTCCTGGGGAGGTAAGATGATTTGATCTGGATACATGATGCTAAGAGATAAGATTTAAATCTTATCATGTTCTCAATCTGAATCCCCTTTCAACTGTCTATTTGCTGCATAGGAAAGAACATACAAATGGCTATAAGAAGCTATTTCTGCTTAAATAATACACTTTCCTTTCTTTGTCACATTGTTTATGGTTTCTATTTTAAACTCTTTTTCCTACTGCCCAGATGGCAAATTCAGATACAAGTGCTTAGGTAGCAAAGAGTGCAACAGCTTGCAGTTTTGACTCTAATATTAGGTATGTTTGCATGTTGCTTGTACAAAATATGTTACTATACTTTTACAGTACAGTATTGTACACTAATGGTGCAATTTTAGATGTGCTTACACAACTTTACAAATGGTAGTCTTAGTTCTAAAAATAATGTACAAAAACTACAAAAAAACGGCTCTTCATATTATGGAAAAAAGTTATGGTAAAAAACATTAGATCTTCAGAAACTAATTAATTAATGGTGGCTGCTATACCATTTTTCAGTAACTGTATTGTTCTCTATATTTACTTGACTTAGCGTTTTAGAAAGCAATAGCTTTAAAACACAAACTATCTTGAAGTTCAAGTACTTTTTGTAAAGAACTTGCAACCTCCACCAACTCTCTTTTGCAGTGTTCAAAGCTTCCATAATGTCGGTGAATTTTAGCAACATAATTGTCTGATACAACTAAGCAACTGAACACAGTTTAAACAAAGGAAAACCCGATAAAGACCCCTAAACATGGAAAATCCTGTCCCTGTCCAAACATTTAACACAGGCCCATCTATGTTGCAGAATCTCTCTGTATTTGCTGCCCTTCCTCCTTCCCCGCCAAATTAAATTTCTGGCTAGTAAAAAAGCCGTGTATTAAATTAAATTTATTCAAGGTCATTTCTGGAATTACGGTATATATGAGTTATGTATATTATTTAATTCAAAATGCTAGTGTCCAACAGAACACCACTAGTATAAAGAGTTTAATGCAACTTTGAATCTGTTAAAAGACTGCTACTTTAAAACCCTGACCCCCTGCTAGCAGTCTTTTAACTAAAAATAACAATAGAGCAAAACTTAAACAATGTAAACAGTCTGTAACCAAATGTTTATTATTTTTTATTTATTATTAAATTTGTATTGCTGCCTATTCACCCATGGTGAATCAAGGTGGCTTAAAGGATATAAAAACCACATCTAAAAACAGCAAAACTAATAAAAAATCAAATAAATTAATGTAATAAAATCACCCCCCACCCCAAACCTCCCACCCCAGCGACAGCCAATCACACAAGCCTTTTAATGGGCTCTATCCCGCTATGGTTTCCCCAGGCCCGCTGGCAGAACCAGATCTTCAGCGCCAAATGCAAATAATTTCTTTGAACTAATTATTTTGTTATGGAGCAAGAATATCAGAGGGAATAATGTCACTACTGTCGAGTTTTACTTTAAAGTCAGTTAATTTAAAAAAGATTCTGTTTGCAAGACACAGTAACTGTGGTATAGGAAAAGTACTTCATTCTTTCTAGAACTGTTGCTATTCCGACAAATAGATTCTTACAAACAGAGAGCTCAACCCAAGAGTGAGCTCAACCTCCCCTGTTATTTCTCCACTCCAAATCCTCTCCTTATGAGGCTCCTTTTCTTTGCAAGCTTGTGTAGAGAAGCCCTCTTAAGTATACTTAGCCCCTTAAAACCCAAAGCTATTTACGCTCAAGCTAGCTTTGATATCAGCCCACCCAATTTCTCTTCTTGGTGATGCAAAAACCAATGAAAGTTAGAATGTATACAAATGCAAGGGTTTGCGTGTATTTCTTCAAGGCAAAGGTTATCCTCTTTATCTAGCTTAGTGCTCTTCAAAAACAGCATGAGAAGTCTCTTGACAACAAAATGCCTAATTTCTTTTGTCCTAGACACAAGAGCCCATTCACCAAGGTTTTGTGGAGTTCAGAGCTGCAAGCCAAGGTTGTTTGCTTTTGCTCTTTGATGCTAATAGTAGAACTGAAGTAAGGATCAGCAGGGTGACTGCCTTTGTCAGATACAGTACAAGCCACTTGGGTAAAATAGAAAGGGAAACAGTGAAGATCAACGGAGATGAAGAGATGATATTGTAACTCAGATCCCTGTCAAGCCTATGGTATGAAATGTCTGCGGTGTTTAATTGTAAAGGTTTCATGTGAATTTTGTCAGATGAATAGTGATTCACTGTCATTCAGGGAGAAAGAAATATGGAAGGCTTTTATTCAGCAGGTACAAACAAACTGTTGTGCAGGACAGGACAAAGCTACATTGGGCATCATGTACAGCTCTTCAAAGTCTTTTCTTAAAGAATAGTATGCATATTTGTATGCAGTATATTTAAGCCTCATCCTCCATTATGCATACTGGTTAATGAAGCATACAATCCCACAGTCCAGGTTTCTGAACAGACGTCAGATGGGAACAACTCCAGAATGAAAAGGAGCTACTGAATTAATACTGAAAGGCCTTTTCTCCAGTTACTGGGCCACTTGATCCCTTTAGCTATAGCCTCCCTTGGTGGTGGTGGTGGTGGATCAGATTCCTTACTCCCTTTGTGAATTTCAATGGGAAATATTTTGAAATTAGAAGCATGAAGGGGAAGGATAACAAGAAATGTTATGAAGCAAAGAGAGCTTTTTCTAGAAAGTGTCACACCTACACACATTCAGCTGCTAGTTAACCAACTCTAACAAATGTTCAACTCACATTTCCAATTCCTACCCTTTTCCTTCTGTTTCTCTGCACATACTTTAGAGAGCTCCCTCTAGCCAAACTGTGCGTTATGCATCTCCCAAGAATGTGTTCATTCTTATTTGGATATAAATTGCATTGTGCCATAATGTATTTTGTTTGGTTTTGACTTAAAGGGTTATATGAATCCAGATACTACAAATTTAAAACCGCAAACTGTAGCTTTGTTTGTACAGTGTAAACCTAGCCACCCGGGATTGACAAAACTGTCTCAGCCCAAAAAACTATTGTAAGAAACTAGAAAGTTGCATGAGGGGTAACTATGAAGATACAAGGGTGACTCTTTCCCTTTTATAAAAAATGTTTCCCTTTTATAAAAATTCATACATTAAACATTTTATTGAAATGTTGAATGTGCAAATTAGACAAACTTGTTTCTCAGTTTGCTATAGTTGCCAAACTATAGTTGCCAAATGTCCTTTTTCCAACCTTGAGCCAAATTTGTCCTCATAGCTATATATATCACAAAGAAAAATGTGGGTTTTTTTAAAAAATAAAATTAAATTAAATGTTCTATAATTGTACAGTTCTTAGAAAAATTGAGAATTTTTATTTCCAACAGGTTTTTTTAAATAATTCTATTTCTTTTAAGTATTTTCATATTTACCTGACTACCACATATAATAAAAATTTCTCTCCGTCTCATATTTTCAGCATTATTATATGATTTATTTATTTTTGTAATTACTGGAATTATAGAACATCTATGAAGCATTTTGTACCCATTTTATCTTTAAAAATAACATAGAGTAATTTTATTGAGTTTTTCCACAAGTTCTCACATTGCTATATTGAAATTATTTAAAATTTTGCATTCTCTCTCTCTCTCCCTCCCTCCCTCCCTCCCTCTCTCTTTCTCTCTCTCCATCCACCTGTCCATCCATCCATCCATTCTTATAGGTGGTCTTGGTTCTGCATTAGTATTTTATATTCTGTCAATTCTTTCTTTCTTCAAATCATTTTCCATTTTCCTGGCAATCTGTAATTATATCAACCATGGCATATTGCAGCCTTCACCTGATAATTCTTCTCCTCTCTCTCTATACTTCCATCATTGGACCCACATTTGATGTGAATTTAAGATGTCCTCCTACCTAGAAAGAAAACTTTATTTGAATAGTCTTTGAAATTGAAGATATGCATATTCGACTAAGAACCTTACCTAATTCATTGCTAACGTACAGTATATATCCTTTAATATATAAATAATATGTGCTGGATGGACTTAGTAGCCTTAAGAAATAAAGAATAAAATTCACTTTTCTGATAGTTTAAAATTGGATTAATAGCAATTGCATTTTAAATATAATAGGCTGACATATTTTATTGTTGTCATTGCCTTAAATTACCATTTGTAGTTGGGCAATGTGATGTAAATACATAAACTAAATGCATGTCATCTTCAGGAAAGTCTGCTGGCAAAGGCTCCTATTGAAAAAATATTGTTCAAAAGTTATAGAATTGTAATAAGTGAAGATTAAATAACAAGATCTATTTTTCTGAAAGTTCAAAAAGATCTGAACTGGCTCAGACTCTATACGGTCTTTGGTTCATAAAACAAAATCCCATGGCCCCCTGAAGTTACTGAATGATGCTAATAATTGCCCAGAGTAAGCCAGAAATGCCAGAGAAATATAGAGAAGCCATTGTGTCCGGCCTGGAAGCCATCTTGGGCTTTGGTTCTTCAGGCCTGCCACATTTAATCTGTGAGAAACTGAGAGGGGGAGTTGTATGGAGCTGGGGATATATATAGTCATAACAACATTTTTTTCTCTTGAAAGTCAAGGACATTCTGCCCTGCACCTGGATGGGCGCAGACTAGGAGACATCTCCAGTTGGGATGGTGCTTTGATTAGACTATGTGATGGACATCTGGATGCTGGGCAAGGTCTTGAACTTTCTTTTGGGTGGGGAAAATATGGAAGCTTTCATATTAAGGTTTTCCCAGATGTGCCAATATGACATCTCTAATAAAATAAAACTTTGAGGAACTTCAAGCCTCGGAGTTTTCTTTCATTGGGGGGTGTTACTTGGAACCCTGACACATGATTTGAGAAAGTAGTAGTATGAAAGAACTTTTCAGTCCCCTGTAGAACAGTGTTTCTCAACCTCATCAACTTTAAGGTTGTGGACTTCCATTCCCAGAATTCCCCAGCCAGCATGCAGATCTAGATGACTGACAATGCTAAATGTTCCTGTCCAACTTTACCCAGAAGGATGCAAATTAAGAGTGAGAGAAGCTACAGCAGTAGAATTGCAAATCTGAAAATTATTCCTTCTGCCTCTGCTACCAATCTGCCTTTGAATAAGTCAGGAACCTTTTTTTAAATTCTACTGCTCTTTAAATTATGCATTTTGAACTCTGGCAAAAATAATGTGATGGAAAAGCAAAGGCAGGAAGTGAACAAAGTTCCCATACTGCCGGTAAAGGAAATAATACTGTTAACAGTGTGATCCCTCCAAAAGGAGCGATTAGGGCTTCACCACAAGCTTTTATTGGACAAGTGGAAATGCTATGCTCCCATATGTTCCAATAGGTATCCAACTGTTTTTCAGTACAGGACTATTTGAGATTAAAGAACATTTAAATAAAATAACTTTGGATTGACAAAGGTGTAATTTGGAAAAGAAAGAAAAAAGATTCAGGAAATTCAGGTTTCAGGAAGCTGGCTAATCTTTCTGGAAACTCAGTGCGATATCATTGGACAACAGGTATACCCCAACTATGCTTCAACTGCATAGTCATTAAAATATTATAGTGTGCTAATAAGCATTGCCTGTGCCAAGGATATTAGGAACCAAACATCATGTCAGCGTTCCAAATAATCCAGAATTAAATCAGAGTTCAAGGCATAGCTTTCATCAAAGTTCCAATTTAATAAGAGAGACATGTTGGTACAAACTGTGGAAACCCGAATCTGAAAGCTTTTTGGGTTTCCACCCAGTTGAAAGTTTAAAACCTTGTCCCCACACCCAAAAGTCCATCACATGATCCAATCTTCTACTGCCATGCTGGCATTTCTACTCATCTAGTTCTGGTCAGGTGCAGAGGTGCAGAGACAAAGAATGACCTTGCGCTTCTAGAAAGGAATGTTTTATTTTGACAACACATTCTACTCCTTACGATCCCCCCTCCCAATTCCCCACTAATGAAACAGCATAGTAAACTAAGAGAGAGTATGGCAGGCCAAAGATCCTAACAGGAATATATGACTGCAGGCCTGACACATCACTTATTTGCTAGCTTCTCCATATCTGGTTGCACAAAAAATCAGTACTGGCATCAAGAGTCTTTAGATTATACAGAGGATCTTTGTGATTAACTGCATTGCATATTAAGGTCTCTCACTTCATAAGCTACTAAAGGCAAGTTATAATATTTAGACCACAGCACTTTTCTATAGAGAGAATAAATGGTCAAATCTTCATAGCCCTTTGCTGGTGAAAGTTTCATTGACTTGTGCTGATGGAATACTCAGAAGCAGGCTGTGAATTATTAAAACAAAGGATCTTATGTTCTATGATAGTTTCCCTTCCTGAACCAAGCAAAACATAAATTACAGTTCCGTAAGTGTAACTAAGCTTTAACAAAAGATACATCCTTCAGTTTCTAGCACTGAGTCACTTAGAGGAAGTTGGATCAATGAAAATCAGAATAAGCAGAGCCAGCCACAGTAATCTTCAGTGCTTCTGGACATTCTATAGCAATAGCAATAGCAGTTAGACTTATATAACGCTTCATAGGGCTTTCAGCCCTCTCTAAGCAGTTTACAGAGTCAGCATATTGCCCCAAACAACAATCCGGGTCCTCATTTTACCCACCTCGGAAGGATGGAAGGCTGAGTCAACCCTGAGCCGGTGAGATTTGAACAGCCGAACTGCAGAACTGCAGTCAGCTGAAGTAGCCTGCAGTGCTGCATTTAACCACTGCGCCACCTCGGCTCTAAAATGAGACTTTCCTAAAGCTAAGTATATATTTTTTAAAAAACTATAAAATATTCCAAATAAAGGAAATATGCATTTGGCCGTTGCAATGGCTGAAAAAAGAAAGTGGACTTTTTTTATTGAACCGGGACAAACTAGGGCCAGATGCAGAAGTTCGAGCAGAACCTAGCATGTCATTTCTCCATAGGACTTCTACCACTGAAATAAAAAAAAATGACCTTATTACTGGCCAGATCCATAGGCCACACTAAAGTCCCAACATACACTGTAATATTAGGAAGCTCATTATTGTGTCTCACATCAGAAACATAATGCATACGCAAAATACATACAAGCGTCCTATACATTACATACAGTTGTTTGGTTTTCTAAGCCATGCCTTATTCTGATCCAAACTACAGCAAGATATTTCATCTCTTGTGGCTGCCATGCAAAAGCAAATCCTGCCAGTCACAATCCCAAAGCTTTTTTCACCACTGGCTTGGATTGTTCTGACATTTTTGCCATTTTATCACATCATCCTCTCATCACTTTTTTTCTGTGCCTTAGAACAGCTTCTCACTTTTCAGCATGAAGATTTGGGGTCAAGATGTAACAAGGAGCATTGCAATCAAAGAACACCCTTTCCTTATCTTCACAACACAGAAAGATTCAGAACTTTGCTTGATGTTCCAACAGATATCCTAGAGTCAACCAGACCAAATTATCAAGATTATGGATAAATATGGTTATTGTTCTCCTGATCAGGGGTGGGTGCCAGCAAGCACTAATGCTGGTTTGCTTGTGGGTGCGCTGCGTGCATGCATATGCATATGCATGCACAGTGCAATAAAAATTATTCTGTGCATGCGCAGAAGCGAAAAACATGGTGGCACCTATGGTGCTGCCCAGAGAACAGGTTCGGGGGCGTGGCAGGCCTGGGTTGCTGCCGGTTCCAGCAACCCAGGCCACCAAACTGCTTCTGATGTACAGTCTGTCTTACTAGTCAAAGTGTTTCTGTCTCCAACTGTAGAGCAGCAACTAGAAGAAATTTGTGCAAACTAAGATATGTAAACTATTTAATGTCCAAAGCACCTTACCCTATTGGGTCTTTGCCATCACTAGCAGGAATGTTGTCCCAACCCTCTTATCTTTTTTTAAGGGCCTAAAGATGTGGCTTTGCCAGTTGACTTCGGGTACTGGTGGGGGATCAATACAATGGAGGTGGTTGATTCAGTAATAACAGATCTCACCTTCCTCCCACTCCGCCCTCCCCCATGTGTTTTTGGTTTTAATATTTGTTTTTAACTTTTTATGTTTTAGATTTTATACAACTGTAAGCCGCCCAGAGTTACCCTATGGTAAAATGGGTGGCCAATAAATTTTATAAATAAATATCACATCACTGAGCTAATATAGCATTTTAGCTTATTCTGATAACCAAAGAGTGGTGTAACATTCACGTTCTCTGGCTCTTTTTCACTGATTTTTTAAATTGAAATCCAGCAATTGGAGAATGAATTAAATTTAAATTCATTGATGAGTGAAGAAACAGAAGTATTTCGCCTACCCCTTCAAATTCTATCACCTCCAAAATTGCTTCCGAAGCACACGTAGAAGCAAAAGGTTATTTTCTCTATGAGGAAGGTGGTCAGTGAAGAAACCACTGATAACTCAAAAGAGATGATTGATCTTGTCCTATATGGCTTTTCTTCTGCATCCTGGTGATCTGCTTATAAAATGCATAATCCACTGACCACAATCTCCATGTAATTGCTCCTGGCACAAATTCAGAAGCCATAGAATTGGGGCACCTTCAAAATTATAGTAAGAAGAAATACACCTTAAACAACATGGAAACTGATCTAGCTATTTTTTTTCCTGTGATACTCTAATGACACTTTTTCCCACTGCCTTGGGATTATTCTTTTCATAACAAGATTGGATAAAGTACTCCACAATACTCAATACACAATACAATTTCCAGAGGCAACACAAACTATCACAGACTCCTTTGTCACGAGAGCTCAGGTATGAAAATCCAACACTGAAGGGAATTCTTGAAGAAAAATATACTTGCAGCATTCAACTATTTTGCAGAAATGAACATATGGATTATTTTTATTTACAAACATACAGAATTTTATACACTCAGAGACATCTCTGAGGGAGAAAGACAGACAAACAGACACAGAAACACACCTTTATTTTTCCTGAGAGGGAAGAAGTAATAATTTTGGATTACAATCAATGGTGGGATTCAAAAATTTTACTACTGGTTCTGTGGGTATGGCTTTGTGGATATGACTCCCACCCCAGTAACCTGCTTTCCAGCTCCATTTTCCTATTCAGGGCAACAAAAGAAGATCAGGCTGTGAGGTAGCAGGGATGGGGCCAGCCTATTTCTTTGAACTAGTCAAAATTTCTGCTACCGGTTCTCCAGAACCTGTCAGAACTGGCTGAATACCACCTCGGGTTACAATTCCTAAACGCTGGTTCTGTTCAACTGTCGACATGTATTAGAATACAAAGAATCTAGGAAGGATTTCCATTCACAGGTCTGAAATGCCCACATTTCTGGCAACACTGAAATTACATTACAAATTTAGTATTTTTTTTTTCAAAAGCTTGTATTTTTCTCCCCTTTTCCAGCTGTTTGTTTGCCCTCAGTGGTGTCATCAAGCAACTAAAATTAGGGTTTTGACGTAAGCTCTTTCATCAAGCAGGTTTTGACTGTGAGGATACATGAAATTGATCCAGTCAAGAAGCAACAGCATTTAAAAAACATTAGGATGCCAAATAAAGCTTTAAAGTGTGTTCCAGCTTTTTTAGAAAGGCTATTTTTTACTAGAGTGAAATTCTCTAGGGAACTTGAGATTATATGGCAAATCTCTACTGATCTGAAACTGCAAACATTGCAGCATTAAATCATTATTGAAAATATTTTCCCCAGATCATGGCTCTGCAATAATCAACAGTTAGTAAGAATCTCTTAGCATTCAGCAAATGGACAAAGAAAATGCATTTTTAGAAATAAAGGAGAAAAAGCAAGCTGTTGTTAACACCAAAATGAGACACCAGCATCCTGAGGGAACACATAGTGAAATATCTAACTTCATGGAAATATTTCAGTTTGCTATTTTTGGAAGAAATATGAATTTGTCAGAATTAATCAAGCAAGAATTTTTTCCCAGCTGTCCCGTACTAAAGAGGAAGCAGGGCTCAGCTGAATAAATTCAAGGTAATCTTTCACTGTGTCAGGGATTAAAATTTTCTTCTTAAAAATGTCAATTTAATTATTTTATTTGTTATAATCACCCCATTCACACACACTCAAGCTCCTTGATTAAGTAACCAGTTATCATAGCAACAAAATGCAGAAAAAATGACAAATAATAGGAAAATAAAAGGAATAAGAAAATATATATTTCTTCACTCCTGCATGTCAAAAATGACTCAAAATGTTCGTCTAAACTGGTTTGAGAGATAAGAAAACACTTGTTGGAAGGTAGGATAGAAATAAATAAAGTATTTATACAAAAAAGGTAACATTAAATAAATGCCACTCATTTTAAAATGTTGTTTTATTTTAAATTTTTAACCATTTAAATGGGCTAAATGGATATTGATATAGAAGAGATATAGAGAGATATCTGTGTCTTCAAATCACTGTTGATTCATGGAGACAGACTGGAGTAGTTCCTGCAGTTTTCTTGGCAAGATTTTCAGAAGTGGGTTGTCAGTGCTTTCTTCCTATGGCTGAGAGAAAGTAATTGGCCCAAGTGGAACTAGAACTCATGATCACCTGGTTTTCTAGTCTGGTCCTTTAACCACTACACCCAAATCACCACACTCTCTCTTTCTCCATATAAAAGTACACCAGAATTAGCAGTACATTCAGTGGTGAAATTCAAATTTTGTTACTACCAACTCTGTGGCTGTGGCTTCATGGGAATGGTGTGGCTTGGTGGGTGTGACAGGGAAAGGATACTGCAAATCTCCATTCCTTTCCCACTCCTGGGGGAAAGATACTCCAAAATCTCAATTTTCTCACCACTCCTGAGGGAAGGATACTGTAAAGTCCCCATTCCCTCCCCGCTCTTGGGAGAAGGCTGCTGCAAATCCCCATTCCCACCCCCACCCCACTAACCTGCTTTCCAGCTCTGTTCTCATGCACAGGGCAACAAAAGAAGACCCAGATGATCAACTGGGACTCAGGAGGCGGCAAATAGATGGAATGGGGCCAGCCAGAGGTGGTATTTGCCGGTTCTCTGAACTACTCACAATTTCCGCTACCGGTTTCCCAGAACTGGTCAGAACCGGCTGAATATCACCTCTGAGTACATTCCTAAAAACAAAGACACTAAATATTTCATGAAATACATAGGGCTTCATTTAAAGATCAGGATCCCAAGCTAAGCATTGAACAAGCAGTGTGATTGTGCAAATCATACAAATGCAGTTCTAAACTGCGTCACTAGAAATTTAATAGCATGATCAAGAAAATTAATTATTCCTCTTTTTTCTATTTGTCAGAGAACATCTATAATAAAGATTCCATTTTCAAACACATTTCAAGAACAGTGACAAACTGGAGTATTTCCAAAGGAAAGTAACCAAACTGACAAAGGCCCTAGAATGAAAATGTGGAATATCTGGTAGTAAATATGTACAATTTGCCTGGAGTAAACAAGGCTATGGGGAGACATGATATTTGCCTCCAAGTATCTGAGGGGTTGTCATAAAGACAGCAGAATTGTTCAGTTTTAGAAAAAGTGGCAACAAAAACAATGGATAGAAGTGACTAAGAAATCGATTTTGACTAAAAAGAAAAAAATATTAATAGTAAGAATTGTTCAAAAATGGAACAGCTTGTTTCTGGAAGTGATAGACTCTCCTTCACTGGAGTAATGTAAATAGATGACCATCTGTTGAGGATCCTATAATAGTGGAGTCCTCTTTGGACATGAGGTTAGACTACAAGATCTCTTCCATTCTGTTATTCTAAAATTTGAGGGGCCATCAAATGGGGGCAAATTAACAGATATATTTCCTGCACTGTTGAAGAACTGTGAATGGGAAAAGAGAGATAGCTAGGCATTTTCCTAATACAATGTGGGAACCTATCTTATCAATATGTAAGTAAGTTGCAAAATACAAATATTAAACTGTACTTTAAAAAACTTTCTAAATCACCAATCTCCATAACCAACACTTAAGTAGAATCATAGTTATTAAAGTATTTCTTCAAAATATTCATCCACTTCTACAATGCAAATTATAATAATCCTGAAACTACAAGATGCTAAACAGTATGCATTTCAAAGCTAAATGTCCTGATACATAGTCCCCAGGTGAACATGCATATTATAACTACTATCTGTTTAATTTCACACATCCCCTAATCATACAATGCAGTCCTTATCTCAAAAAGACTGTATCAAAAGACTTATGGAAATGTATAAATGAGGATGAAACACAGTTAAAATGCATGATTTGTGGGGGGGAAATGATTGCAATATAGTCTTTTTTTAAAAAAACTGCAAATTAGTAAGGAAACAGGACAAAACAGACTTACAAATGTACATATGCAAAACAGGCACAAGTTGGAAACAGACTGTGTTCAACCCAACATAATGCAGTGGTTAAGGAGTAAGGAGGAACGCGGTGGCTCAGTGGCTAAGACGCTGATCTTGTCAATCAGAAAGGTCAGCAGTTTGAGGGTTCAAATCCCTAGCACCACGTAACTGAGTGAGCTCCCGTTACTTGTCCCAGCTTCTGCCAACCTAGCAGTTTGAAAGCATGTAAAAATGAAAGTAGAAAAATAGGAAACACCTTTGGTGGGAAGATAACAGGGGTTCTGTGTACCTTCGGCATTTAGTCATGCTGGCCCCATGACCACAGAGACGTCTTTGGACAGTGCTGGCTCTTTGGCTTTGAAACTGAGATGAGCACCGCCCCCAGAGTCAGGAATGACTAGCGCATATGTGTGAAGGGAACCTTTACCTTAAGGAGTTGGGACTAAGAGTGGAGAGGCCCTGGTTCAGGTCCATCTTCAGGCACAATTAGTGACTTTCCACTAGACTCTCTGCTTCAACTCAATAGGTTTGTCATATGGGGAAAATTGAAAAAGAATGTGCTACGTGTCTCATCTTGGGCTCCTGAAGAAAAGACAAGATATAAATCTAACAATTGAATAAAAATTTTGTTCAGGAGTAATGGCCATATTTTCTCTTTTTTTTATTCAAAATTAAATCCTCTTGTACATAATTCATTTATAGTTAAAGACAGATTTTCTAAAGGAGCAAGATAAAAGAATTCCATCTGGTGAGTCAACATTTTTTAAGGACTAAAAAAGAGATATTTAAATATTTAAAAACTTTTGCCAAAAAGCTTAAGAAGGAGTGGATATAAGAAAGTTTAAATTGAATAAAGGAGATAGTTATTCTGAATGATTTTTAATGAAATTACTTTTGAATAAATTGGAATTAAAGTAGACAAGCAAAGTGGACCTTTATGGGAATATTATTCATTATTAAAGACTACAGACAATTGGTAAATTTTACAAAACAAAAGATAAAAATAATATGAATAGACTACGATGTTGACTAACTACTGTAATATGATTTGACATGAAAGCATCAAAGGCACAGGAAGAAAAAATGGGGTTGGAGAATCTCTCCTTTTACTCTTTCCCTTGAAATTAAAACATTTTCACTTTTGGATTACAATATTTACAATGGCAACCAACAGAAAAGTGTCTAAAATAGCAGAGGGGAAGAGATGATCACTAGTCAAACCTGCAGAGGAGGAATTACACCAGATTTACTTCAGATAACATTAGAGGAATTGGGCAATATGTTACCTGAATCACTTGATACTAAATTGACTAAATCACTGGATACTAAATTGACAGCTTTTGAAAACAGAATGGATGAAACACTTGTAAAGATGAAAGAAGAGATAAAAGAAGAAGTCAAGAAGATGGAAAGCTCTGTAAAATAAGTGACTGGAGATGTAGTACAAATTAACATTAACAGTAGAAATTCCAGATAGTAAAACAGAAGTTATGGATACAGAGCCGGAAAGAGAATTAGATAATTTGGCACTACTGGAACCGAGGGAGAAGGAGATTGAAGAGATTGAAAGAAAGAGATTGAAAAGGATTGACCTCTCCACAATTCTGAGAAAAATGTTAAAATTACTCAAAGCAAATTACCAAAAGATGGACAATTTTGTGAGCATATGGAGACGGAAAGATGCCAATTCAAGGGAGTACACCTACTTTTCTGAAAGATATAGGTCTTTTTCTAGAGTAGATACGATTTGGATTTTAAAAAATGTAACTGCTAAAGTTTCTAAAGTAGAGATATTACCAAAGTCATTTTCAGATCATAATCCTATCAGTTTGGTTATAAAAGAAAATCCAGTTCTTTTACACAGAAATTAAATGAAATATTATTATAGAAAGAAGGCATAATTTAGACAAAGATACATATTTAATAATGGTTTGGGACAGAAATAAAACTTTTTCAGATATTTCATACCACATAATACTGAACTCAAAAAGAAAAAGCAAGAGATAATGAACTTTTTTGGGTGAGATAAAAGAAAACAAGAGCATTGTCGAGTGAAGATTTAAAAAGAAACTTATAAGTTAAGGGCTTTTGAAGAAAGTTGGTGCTGGGTTTAGAAGATCCTTTAAAAAGAATTGAAACTTCAATAGGCAAATTAAAAGAATTTGGTCCATTACCCGGTTTTAAAATCAACGAACAAGTTGTAGATGCTAAAAACATAAAAACAGAAGTTCAAACAGAATTGATGAATAAAGATTGAGAACAAAGTAAAATATTTGGTTATCTTAACTATGACAAATGTCATTGCTGGGGACAATTCCTGTGATAAAAATAAAAGTCCTGCCAAGAATTATGTTGGTTTTTTAAATCTCAGATAATACCTATTTTGACAACTTATGCACCACTTTAACAGCAGCAAAAGACTACAGTATATCTAAATTTGTGTGGCAGAGGAAAAATATGAGATAAATGTAAAGTGTTATAAACTGCAAAGGAAATTAGAGGATTCAATTTACTGAAATTGTTATTGTAATGAAACTGTAGCTTATTGTTTCTAAGAAACCGAAAGGCACATCATAACTTCCTTTATTTCAGGAAGAACCTCTCTTACTCCAAAATTCAACCACCACTCCATAAATTGCTACAAGGGTATGTGATCTGTCCTTTGATATACAGTACAGTATATTGGTAATTACGGTAATCTGAATGAAACTAGAATATCCATAACATACATCTCTGACATTTCCATTGCTGTTTAAAATCTAAATATATTCTATTGCTGGGTTTATGGATTAAGATTATGTTTACATTTCAGAATTAATATAGCTTTACTTGATTTTATAATGCATACTGCCCAGCTATAGTTACTGCTTTTGTATAGCCAAATTGTTATTCACATCAAAGTCCTAAGAAACAACACTAAATCTTGTCAGAACAATCATTTAATCTTCACGTAGCACTTTAAATTCTCTTCACATGAGGAATAGAAGAAGGAAAGAAATATTGTATTTCCAGGCCAGGTTCATTTCTAATGGGTTCACTCAGGTGTCTCTTCAGTCCATTATTCTTTAATATTCTAACTTAAAAATAAAACAAAAAAGCTGCATGAAAAATGTTTTCACAACACTGGCATTCCCCAAAGTGTATCCATATTTTTATGTTTGTGAATTATTTTTATTAATCCTGATAAATACATTTGAATCAAGAATTGCATGGGGAAAATGTGATGTTTAGTTATGTTCCTGTCCATATGGTATGATTCAGGTCAAATTATAGCATGATTCAAAAAAATCAAATTCATCTCCATCTAAATTGCTTTTCTCTATGGACTATGTCTTGCTCATATTATGAGTTCCAAGGATAGTAGTACTTTTATATTGATTAGTAAGCTTCCCTTTCTAACTACTTTGCACTGTTGGTTGGTGTGAGCAAGAAACAAAGCAAAAGCTGCTTATATTGACCTGATCATTCATCAAATCCTCAGTTCTGGAATGTTTAATTTAGCCTGCAGAGAAGAAGGGCATTTAAAATGACTGAGGAAGAGTAAGCCACATAGGTAGTTGAATAATCTATACAGCCGTGATGGCGAACCTATTCCACGTGTGGTGAAAGTGGCACGCAGAGCTGTTCTTCCGGGTTTCAGCGCACCAGCCAGCTGCTTTTCACATGCACAGGAGTACTGGAAACCAGAAGAGCAGCCACACGGTGCACATGTAAACACCGGGAAGATGATCTTCTGGTTTCTGGTGAGCACATGCACACTGGTCTTCACCTGCTTATGTGTGCCAGAAACTGTTAGACCAGGTGGCCGGTGCACATGCACACACCAAAAACATAAGATCATCTTCCTGGCACGCACTTGGTGCCAAAAAAGTTCACCAACACTACTATATAGGTAGCCAAGTACTGCAAATTGTGTGCTCCAGCTCCTTATTCCATAGCTCATTTTTCTAGCAACTACGCTATAGAGCAGTTCAGCAAAACTAATAACACAGCTAAAAACTACATAATAAATTAAGATATCATGTTTTCCCAATTCATGAACTCAGCACATGATTAAAGCCTACAGTGATGGCAAGAATGGGACAAAGTTTTAGAGGGTCAGCAGGTTTCGCCATAAACAACAATGCACAGCTAGGATCCAGTCCATATAATACCAACATCACTCCTATGCAAGTCTCTCAAGTACCTTTAATTCCAAATTATTTCATTATTTTTAATTCCATTTAGACTTCTGGAGACTCCATGTTCAGCCTTCTTCCCCTTCTTTCAAGAATAATGTTTTATTGGCATCAAAAATTGTTCTGCATGCTTTAATTTTAAGCATTTCATGCTCTGATTATATTCTCTGAAACACTTTTTCTCCATGTACACATTATATTTCTTCTCATTTTTTTTGCAGCAATAACATTCTAGTATGAATTTATTTCTTATCCACAACTTCATCTATCAAGCATTTTTTTCATAGTTCTTATTTGAGTACCTCCTCATAAATCTACATAAGACCATATCTATAATACTGCATCCAGTTTGGTCACCACACTATAAAAAAGATGTTGAAACTCTAGAAAGAGTGCAGAAAAAAGAAACCAGGATGATTAGAGGACTAAAGACTAAACATATGAAGAACGGTTACAGGAACTGGGCATGGCTAGTCTAGTGAAGAGAAGGACCAGGGGAGACATGATAGCAATGTTCCAATATTTGAGGCAGTGCCATAGAGAGGAGGGGATCAAGCTATTTTCCAGAGCACCTGAAGGCCAGACAAGGAATAATGGATGAAAACTGAACAAGGAGAGTTTCAACCTGGAAATAAGAAATTCTCTGACAGTGAGAACAATCAATCAATGGAACAGCTTGCTTTCGGAAGTTGTGGGAGCTTCATCACTGGAAGCTTTCAAGAGGAGATTGGAATGCCATCTCCCAGAAATGGTGTAGGGCAGTGATGGCGAACCTTTTCGGCACTGAGTGCCCAAACCAGAACATGCGCACACACACCCCGGAGCCCTGGAAACTTGAAGACCAGCTGGCCTGTGCACATGTGCATGCCGGCCACCTGGTCTTCTGGTTTTTGGCATACACATGCCCACTGGCCAGTTGGTCTTCACACACCAGAAGCATGCGTGCACCAGAAACCAGAAGAGCCTCTGACAACGGCACACGTGCCCACAGAGAGAGCTCTGTGTGCCACCTGTGGCACGCATGCCATAGGTTTGCTGTAACGGGTGTAGGATCTCCTACTTGGTGGGGGTTGGACTGGATGACCTACAAGGTCCCTTTCAACTCTGTTAATCTCTGGCACTTTCTTTGCCCTCTGTTCCAGTTTCTATATCCTGTCCTCTTCATTCCATTTTCCATTTATCTTTTTGAGAATAGAGACATATGCTTTGTCTTCCTGAAGTCATGTTTTATACTTCTTTCCTGTTCTTCTCTTCCCTGCCCAGTTTTGGGGATTCGTCACCTCCAAAGTAATCTGTCCCACATTCAAAAGCTTACATCACCCTTGCATCCTTCATTAATTCAACTATGCACAGAAACAAATTTAATAATAACTTGTTCTCTAATCGTTTGCCTGGCCCCAACATCCACTTATGATCTTACTAGAGGTGTCTCACACACAATACATTTCTGCTCATTATTTTTAGTATTTGAAATTAGAGGGAAAAGTACATGTTGGATTGAGTATTTTAATTATTGTATTGGTTTTTATTGTTAAGTTTTATAAATTACCTAAACTCTATTTGTTTGCAGGTAGCAGAAAAAGAAATCCCACAGATGATATATAGATTAGATAGATAGATAGATAGATAGATAGATAGATAGATAGAGAGAGAGAGAGAGAGAGAGAGATGATAGAGAGAGAGAGAGAGATAGAAGATAGAGTGAGAGAGAGAGAGAGAGATGAGAGATGAGAGAGAGAGATGATAGATAGATAGATAGATAGATAGATAGATAGATAGATAGATAGATAGATGAGAGAGAGAGAGAGATGATAGAGAGAGAGAGACAGAAGATAGAGAGAGAGAGAGAGATGAGAGAGAGAGATGATAGATAGATAGATAGATAGATAGATAGATAGATAGATAGATAGATAGATAGATAGATAGATAAGAGAGAGAGAGAGAGAGAGAGATGATAGAGAGAGAGAGAGAGAAGATAGAGAGAGAGAGAGAGATGAGAGAGAGAGATGATAGATAGATAGATAGATAGATAGATAGATAGATAGATAGATGAGAGAGAGAGAGAGAGAGAGAGAGAGAGAGAGAGAGAGAGAGAGATAATAAAGTAACCGACAGAATAAAGTCTGCCCAAACTTGCAAGTTTGTCCTCAAATTCCATTATCATCATTCATTGGAACATAACATATAGCTATCACCAACCTAGTGATTCCTATTTTCATATGTATCAATACCAATTCATATTTTCTTGTATTAGCCCTTTCAATCGTAATTGAACCTATCCATGTCACTTCTCAGCATGCATTAATCAATTCTATTTCACATAAGACAACGTTCATTCAGTTCTTTTACATTTTCCCATTTCTCATAATTTCATAGTTATAGTGAATTCAGAAAGGTTGTCCAATCTCTTTTTAAAAACTTCCAGTGTTGGAGCATTCACAGCTTTTGGAGGCAAGTTGTTCCACTGATTGTTCTGACTGTCTGAAAATTTCTTTTAAGTTCTAGGTTGTTTTTCTCCTTGATTAGTTTAGTACAGATGCTTTGGAAAATAGCTTGTCTTCCTCCTCTCTGTGGCAATCCCTGAGATAGTGGAACACTGCTATCATGTCACTCCAGTCCTTCTTTTCATTAAACTAGACATACCCAATTCCAGCAACCATTCTTTATATGTTTTAGCCTCCAGTCCCTAATCATCTTTGTTGCTCTTCTCTGTATCCTTTCTAGAGTCTCAGCATTCTGGTGATTAAAACTGGATATAGTATTCCAAGTGTGGTCTTATCAAGGCATTATAAAGTGGTATTAACACTTCATGTGATCTTGATTCTAACCCTCTGTTAATGCAGCCTAGAACTGTGTTGGCTTTTTTGGAACCTGCAGTGCACTGCTGGCTCATATTTAAGTGATTGTTCACTAGGACTCCAATATCTATTTTACAGTTACTACTATTGAGCCAGGTACCACCAGGTATACCTGTGCATTTGGCTTTTCTTTCCTAAATGAAGAACCTTACTTTTTTCATCATTGAATTTTGTTTTGGTAGATAGGGCCCAATGTTCAAGGCTGTCAAGCTCCTTCTATATCTTAAGCCTATTTTCTGTAGTGTTGGCTATTCCTGTCAGCTTGGTGTGTCTGCTATGTTTTAGTCTCCAAGCCTTTAATTATCCTAGTTAATCATCTTGCACTGTTGGCTATTCCTGCTAGCTTAGTGTCATCTGAAAATTTGATGAATTTTCTCTTCTATTCCCTCATCTAAATAATTTATGAAGATATTGAAGAGTACTGGGCCTAAGACAGAACTTTGTGGTACCTCACTGCTTCCTTCCTTCCTTCCTTCCATGTGGATGTAGTACCATTAAAAACTACTCACTGAGTATGGTTTGTCAGTCAATTATAATAAATAATAAAATAATAAATAATAAAATAAAATAATGTATAAGATACATGAATTTTAAAATAAAAGAAAATACAGTGAAGGAATTTGAAAATTTGGAATTGAAAATACAGAAATATATGAAATTATGTTTCTCACCAAAATAAGATATAAAAAATGATTAGACATAATTAACTGAAGAAATTTAGCTACAAATGAAACACAGCAGGAATTCATCTAGAAATTGAATATGACGCAAAATTTGAAAATGTTAGAAGCAGAAATCTTGGCAACCTTAGAAGCACATAACCTCATGTGATGCTGTCTGTATCTTTCAAGATTTTGGTAATCTTGTGAGAGCTCTCTCAGAATCTGTCAGAGAGTCTGTGGAAGACCTCATGAGATTTCAGGATTGGCATAAGAAACTTTACTTGCAGAAGCATTATTAGTAAGCAGGCATACAGTATAAAATAGGCTATTGGGGAAATTTGTTCTTAACTATACAACTAATTAATAGCAAAATGTTGAAAGTTCCCCAGTTCTATTCATTTTTCTTCCTTAAATGAGTATTTTAACTCTTTTAACAATGAAGCCACAGATTTTTCATGTAACAACCCCTCTGATTCCACAACCACATGGTTTCCCAGCTACCAGCCATAGTCCTCAGATAGGATAATCCAAGGATCAGGCCTCTTCAAATTATACCCTCCTACATCAAATCCACCCCAATGTATTATCCCCAATTGAAGGAGGTTTTAAGTACTGTATAAGGTGGCTTCTTAAAAAGGCCTAAGTAATTTTCTATTATGATATGAATCAAGAGATCTGCTACTTTATTTTTAAAGGTTTAAATTAAATCTAATCAATACATTTAAATTCATGTAAATGATGTTTTTGAAACTGAAATAAGTAAAATATACTAAGAAATAAATAAAAGAAAAACAATAACAGATATCAAGAATTTTAATTAAAATGCAAAGGGGGGGGAAACCCCACAACTTTAATACTGTCAACTATGTAAAGTCTCAAGTTCAGTTAAGATACAGACCCAATCAGCCTTGCGAGACCAGACCAAATGTCCATGTAGTTCAGCAGATGTTATTGGGAAGCCCATAATGAGAACGTCAAGCAATAATTGTCTCCTCCTCTGCTATAGCAACTGATATTCAATGGCAAGCTAGCTCAGAACAAGTGGTTTTGATGATAATGATGAGAATCACTGATAGTCACCTTTTATGAATTTACCAAATCCATACTTAAAGCTGTGTGATCTGTTAGCTATCAGAACACTTTTTGGTAGTGAATTCCAAAAGTTAATATCTGTTATACAGAAAAGCATTTTGTTTTGTTCCTTCCTAACCATTACTAATCAGTAATATTGAATAAACCTTAGCATTATGAATCTTAGAGAAATTAATTTCTCTGTATCTACTTTCTCTATACTACATAATTGTCTTAGGTTTGTAAAAGATATGCCATTAATCTAGTCTCTCTAGTATTACCGTGAATGGTAAGATGCTATTCACTGTAGTCAGATACAGGACTGAAGAACCAAACAAATTGCCAACTGGTTGTTTCAATATTCTGAGCAACAGTTTGCTTATTTGCTTCCAGCTTAATTTCAAGGTTGATTAATATCTGTTTGTTTCCAGACAATTGATTGTGACATTGATTGATTAATATGCAGTACTAGTCTATCATTGTATTTGCAGCACTAGGTCTGGAAAACACAAACTATTTCTTCAATTGGATTATAGTTGTACATTAAGAATACAAGATTTAACTTTCCTGAAAAACATCTAGCTTCATTTATGCCTTAAAAGTACATTTAATCAAAGGGGCAGCATATTTGGCTCCTCTTCCAAAGTTGGGTCATTTCTTCTATCTGTTCTAAAGCAGGGAATATTCTGTAATTGTAGAAGCTCCTCAATTAGCTTAGAACCCTGATTACAATAGGATTATGAATTGTACTGCAGTATCAGTCATACTTACCTATTCTTGCCCCTGCAATTGGTAAGATCAAGTAAGCAACAACACAGATTTCATTAAGGTAACTCTAAAGTTACTCTGGAATAAATACAGAACCTTAAGAAACTGTAATAGGAATTGATCACCCTCCATTATAGTGAGGTAATTAAAGTGGAGCCCAAATCTCTCACCACCTGTGCTGAGTCCATTTCAAAGAAGTCCACTACCTGATTCATTCCTAGCTTTTTCATAATCTTTCACTTCTTTACACAAAAACACCCACATCCTTTAAAAGTTATTAATTACAGGACAACAATTGGGGTGGAGGGTATCCAAGTTTGAAAGAAGAGTAACATTTAGAATAAGTGCTATGAGCAGCACCTGAACAATGCTTCTGTTAAATGTCCTTATAGCCAAGAAATGCTTCTTTTGGGCTAAAATAAAATGTTCTGGAAAAGAAGCGAAAAGTGAGATCATTTGATTTTACATAGATAATAATTATTTATATTACCCTCTTTTCCATTTGCACAGTAAATAGTTTACAACAAGATCCAATCTACAGCTGTTTCTGAGTCGAAATAGAGAGCAAGAAAAGCAATTCAACTGTGCGTTGTTTCAAACTTACTCTCTCAATTTCAAACATACTTCCCATCATCTCTGAACCTCAGCAATTCACAACCATTAACAATTTTGTCTGCAAAATTGCAGCAAATATGTCTGCAATGAAGAATGGTGGAGGGCAATGCAATTCCACTCAAGAGCAACATTGCTGCCACTAGACAGCAGTGGAACTCAGAAATCACACTGCTTCCCTAGGTGGGATTATCAATCATTACAAAAGGCAAAACTGGAACCAAAAGGCAAGAGAGAAAGTGCAGAAAACAGAGTAACTCTACACAGATGGACATTGTGGAATATCATAAAAACAGAGTCACTTTTCCCTCGATTCTGACCAGTTGGAACAGTCATGGTGTGCAGGTCTTCTCTTGGGTATTCAAAGGTTGTTTACTGGATGTACATTCTCATTGTCTTCCACAGTTTTTTCGCTCTGTTGCAACTGAGAAGTTCCAATTGCTTTCCATAATCTCCACCTTTAAAAACTTTCCTAGGAGTTTAGAAAGTGTATACTCAACCAATTTTGTCAGCTAAATCCACATAGTAAGCTGAGCAAACATCAATACAATGATTTCAAAGAATGCATTAGTTCCTTCTCTTAAGTGCTCACCTTATTATTGTGCCTTAGATACCTAACCTCTTCAACACAGAGGAAATGATTTATATCATTAAAGCAATTCTCCTTAGGAAATGAATTAGATGTCTCTGCTTACTCACATAACATGCTACAGATCAGTTCACCTAAAGTTTAACACCTCCTTCCTCATGAAATTGACAGTCCCGTTCAGGGTTGCAAAACTGTACCTTGTTAATTTAACAATCCAGAACTGTTAATCACCTTCCCCATATATCTCACAGAGTATTTGTGTCTGTACTTTCTCCAAGAAATTCAGAATTCCACATATTGTGTACTTTCAGTTACCACAGGATGCAGCTTCCCATATAAAATGTGTATTTTTGGTATGTGTGTGTAAAAAAAAAGAGAAAAAACATGCTATCTGACAATAGCAACTTATTAACTAACTTGGGTACAGACTGAGGGAGATTGCTTTTCTATCTGATATTTACAACTATTATTATTAGAACAAATTATGCTTACACTGCACTGTGCAGCCTGGAAGCACTTTGCAGCCATTAATTAGTTCATCTTGTGTTGGTGGCCATCTGGATCACCGTCAAATTAAGATATGTTTGGGAAACAGTATAAAAACATGCAAAAATAAATTTGTTCTCTGGAGAACACATGGAAGCATGGAAGAATAAAATAGATTGCATTGGGGATGATTCACCAAAATCTTTGTGGATTTCCACCAAACACATCAATGACAGTGGCCCTATTTAACATCCCACTACATTTGTTTTGTTAGACTAGGATGAGCCCAATGGCCTTCAACATGGTCTCCAGCATGGTTATGAAGCATTTGTTGATCACAACTTAGTTAGTGCCTGTCCTGAATTCTATTATGTGGTTAAATAAAATTAGAAGCAAAAGTTTCAAATTCTTCTTCATGACTTGGCCAGGGGGAAAGGTTAACTGTCAGGGGTCCATGGCTCACCATAGCTTGATCCCAATATTACTTTGTTTTAGCAGGACATATGATCCCAATACTTTCTGAAGATGGAAAATTATCATCCTAATCCAATCTTGTTAGAATTTCAAAAATCTAGCTCATTTTTCATTTGTAGCCAAATGCAGAATTGGGAGCTTGGTCCCTGACAGAACTTTTGCATAATAATTCTACTCCTTCTTAATTCTACCAACAGTGAAGTGACAAAGAATCACAACAAACTAGGACAGGAAATAATGTTATGGAAAAGGCTGTATGGATTGTTACAGAAAAGTAATTAACAACCACAATAACTTCATATTGTTCGCTTTTTTTACTTTTGGTTTACAATTCTTACTACTATGACTTAAGTGCAATCCAAGCTTTGGGATCAGAGCCAGAAAACTTAAATGTACACCATGTCATCTCAACCTCAACCTATAATAACAGGGCAAAATTCAGAGGAACCCAGTGGCTGTTTACCTCTGCTGAATTTTTTTTTTAAAAAAACAGCCATTCGTATTCACTCATCAAGAAAATGGAAGTAGAAGCAAATATTATGGTCATGTTCATTTGTTTTTTGATTACAAAATATATGTAAATTAAGAACAGCCATCAAGCTCTGGAGCAGTGCCAGAACAGTTATTAGTGTCATAAAATTGAAGGAAGGTGATAACAGGGCATTGTGCGCCTGCAAGAAAAAGTCAAGCAGCTGCCATCAAGCCCATATGGAACAGGAAGCCATGCCCATGCCAGAGGGTCAGGTGGAAGATAGGTCCTGGCTACAATAACCTGGCTCCTTCTTTTTCTTTAATGGAGCACAGAGAAATCTGTTCACTCCATAGTCAAAAGTGTGATAATTATAGAGTAACAAGCTCCACTGTCATTCCGGAGGCAGCATCCCCAGGAAATCTTGCTCTGCAATCAAGGAAAGAAGTGCAATCAGGCCCCTATTCAGGCTTTGTTTAGAAACAGCCCCTGTGGGAGGAAGGAGGCTTTGAGATGTTGCTTTATGAAGGGGGTAGTGAAATTGGCTATATGGTATTGTTACTACCAGAGGAGCTCAATGCAAGTTCTCAGCAAAAATTTCCCTCAGCCCCACCTGAAAAACCCAGGGAATCCATAAGAAGGATGTATGTTTGACATATCTCCTCAAATTGTTCTAAGTAGAAATCTCTCTTCTGAACATAGCAAAGGATATCAGTGTCATTTTCCATGCTTCATGCCATGTATAACTTGAGAAGTGCAGGATTGCTTTCCATCAGGGCAAACTAACTGGTGCTCTTCCAACGTTCTGAATTACAATTTCCACAATAGTTACTTGCTGGATTTGAAATGTAAGACAACTAGAAGACAATAGTTCTTCATCTCCTAATCTAGACATTGGTTGGAAAATTGTAGTTCTTGAGCTATGTGTACACATGACATGAAACAGACTTATTAATTTAACAATCAACCTTACTAGTTCTGTCACTATCACAGTGCATCTAAGAAAATGCCCTGATGTTATATGGCATAATATCTTAGTCACAATTAAACAAAAGTGAGACCTCATCCCAATTGTGCCTAGGTGAATAGCAGTAGGGCTCTGGAAGTACTCTTGCTCCTGTTTTTTTTTAAATCTGGCATGTGTGACCATCCTGAAAACCTGAGTCCCTGCTAGCATCAGACAGATCTCAGAAAACTAAAGAATTATTCAGATGTTGGTAGAAAATAGGGTAGGGGAGATACAAGGAATTTTTCTATTACAACTCTTTGCTCTATAAGTTCTTGGAACATCTCCAGAGGAAACTGAGAATTGAAGAGTTTGTGTTTGATGTCAGTTGTGGGGCTGGCCTTACTTTTAGCCTGAATGAGTCAGGCTGCCTCAGGCAGCAGATTTTGGATGTCATAAAAAGATAGCAGTGTTAATTATTTATTTTGTTACTATTTCATTACTACTGCCAGAAATGGTAGTTGGTGGATTTTCTCTCTCGTTTGCCAGAAAGATTTTGCCAGCTCTGAGTAATATATGTACCTTGGGTGATTTCATTTACTACTGTGCCTTAGGCAGCACTCTGACTTGGGCCAGTCCTGTGTCAGCTGCATATTTAGCCAGTAGAAGTTTTTGTGTGTGCATTGAAAACAAAATGCAAAAGTCTTCTTGGACTTTGCTTGAATACCCATAATTGGATCATGTGAGCACATTTGCAGCACAGATTTAAAATGTTTAATATTTCCTCTCTTCAGGGAATAGTAATTTAAAAGAAAAAATGGAATTCCAGTATTTTCAACTGGAATTCCAGTATTTTCACCAACTTCCAGAATTCTTTAGCAAAGCTCTGATAATTAATCAGAAGCTTTTAATTTTCCAAGAGTTCTTGGAGTGGAGCTTTTCATTAGTATTAATAATAGCATAATAGACACAATTTCCCTTTTGTTTGTTCATTGCCACAATAAGTGCAATTTTTTATCAGCTACACCATCATTTTAATCCTTCACAACATCAAAGGGTTTTGTTGAATGGGGTAGAAATATTTTGAGGAAAAAATATTTAGAGAAAATGTGAAAATGATTTTAAAAGAGAAGCTGATCAGAAAGCGGGGAAATCTTATGATTCTGGAAAACACTTATTGGTTGATAAATCTTTACTTCTGTTGCAGCATTAAGATAGTTAACAGTAAATACTACCTTCTAATGCTTAATTTTGGACATCTACTTAAGAAAATAGTTTTTGAAAACAATATCTAAGTTTAAGGTTTAAATCTGCAGGTTCACATGGTTGCAAAACCTGGCATAGTTGGATAGCTGTTAGTCATCTGAACCTCACAATGACCCATTGCCAATCTGTTCTTCAATTTACCATTGTATTATAGATGACAATGAAAATCAGATCCCCACATCATCTAGATATTCTCTACGATTCCTAACAATTATTCATTTGTCTATATGAATAGGTGATGACAACACCGAAGGACCCATAATGCTTGCTGTCGTTTTCATTTCTGTGCAGTAATGGAGGTGGTAGTAGCAGGGAGGGATTTAGAAATTACTAAATCCAAGAAAAATCTTCCAAAGAGCTTTCCAAGTTTACATGGTGCATAATATCAAGTACTGTGTGAAAGCTATTTCCAAAATCCATGCATCTGTGTTGTTTCTTGTAGAATTGTACCAAGTATTTCTATAAAAGATTTCATTATGCACTTTATGCATAATGAAACTGCATTTTGCCTTAATGAATCTGTGATACTGTAAATGGAATGTGTAACTTTAGTATTGGTGGGGCTGGTTAAATATTTATTTATATATCATTTCCTTGTCCACAGAATAAATGAGCTTCTTGTAGTTTTGTCTTCTGGAGACACAGGTATCAATCAATAGTCGAGTAATGGCTTGAATTCAGTTGAGAAAACTAATCTTTTCTTTTAAAAAAACTATGCATTGCATTTAGCTATTAAAACAAGAACTATTGATTGAGTCTCATCAACTCCCAGCTAAAACCAGTGATCAGCTGCAAATCAACACAGAAATCTAAGAAATAAGAAATAGTGTGAAACGTCCCAAAAATAAGACAGGGTCTTATTTTCTTTCGACCCCCCCCAAAAATATGGTTTGGGCCTTATTATCAGGGGGGGTATTGTTTTGGGATTGCCAGGCGACTGCTCTCTTGCAAGTGGGCTCCCAAGAGCTGGGCACATCCTCAGGAGCGAATGGCTCTGTTGTGCTGTCTCAGAAGTGCAACACAGCAGCCATGAGGTGACAACGCTCACGAGTAGCCACCCGGCAACCTCCCTTTCCAGCCAGGCAGAGCACCATTCACTGACCTAGGGGTATCCCGAAGGCGCCAAGCAATGCGAGTCCCTTTGCCCCCTCCCCCAGGCTCCCACAGCTTTGCGCCTTTGGGATACTGCTAGGTTGGTGAGTGGCCTGAAAAAAGGGGGCATGGCCTTATTTTCAGGACTTGTCATATTTTTGGGGAAACACAGTATTTAATACATCAAGGAGGATAATACAGTAAGTGTCAAGGATGGTTGGAAATGAAAGACATTCCTGCTTCTCAAAACAGGATACTTGTTGGCACACCAAAATCTAAAACAAAAGAGTGATTCAAGAGAAGACAAGAGAAACAGAAAGATGTTGCTAAAATATCTGACTTAATTCATTTCTAATTGAGTTGAACTACAACTACCATAATTCCCAGTCTTTCTCAGGACTGTTTATGCTGTTGTCCAATAAATATAGATCAATCAAGTTGGTGAAATTTACAAAAGGAATTCAGAATCATCTCGCAATACACTCATTTGTTCGTAGAACTCAAACTTGATTTGGTTTCTCCTACTGATACCTTCTGTAGCATTTATTTTGTGTAGAGTGGAGGTGAATTCTTTTTCTTGTTCTTGAGCAACCTGCAGCAAAGCCAAAGTGAGGATATATTCATGATTCATAACTGGATTAGACTTCTGAAGGACTTAACTTTCCCTGGAAATTACATAGGAGAAAACTTGGGGAATTAAGTGAAAAGAAAGGAAGCATTTTAATCATACAATGAAACGGTTGAATACTAACAGCAAACAAGAGCAAATTACACAGCAAATTAAACTTATGTTTTCAATGTTTGTTTCATACATTTACAAAGATTCTCATGCAGTCCAAGACAATATAGTAATTCTTCCATCTTAAATCTGGCTGGAACAATTAAAAACAACTCAAAAATGTTACTTAAAAACACTATGGCAGAATTTCAGCTAATCATTTATGATCTAAATGGTCTTATGAATGAATACACATCATACTTACTCTTTTTTGTTTCTCAGTCATGTAAGCATTCAGAGCCTCTGGCCTTTGCTTTAACCACTATAACTTATTTTAGACAGAGAAAGATGTTAAGATAAGCTACTGGTTTCTTTAATTAACACTTTACCCCATTTTTAATTTTCAGTAAAGACAATGAATATTTTTCCTATGTGTATAAAGCAATCTTTGACCAAACCAAAACATTTCCATACAAGAAATGTTTAATGACCAAGCTAATAATATATGGCAACCATTTCAAAACCATGATTTATGAACTGGCATGCTAAACTAATATCACATATTCTTCTTTTTATTCCAAAGATGATTAAGCATTTTGAAACTCCTAAAATGAGAAGACTAATGTGGCCAGTCAGACGTTTATGTACAAAAAAACCTTTAGGAAGAAGTCTTACCTTCAGAACAGAGTTTCCCAATGTATCCAGTGGCTGAACAATCACACTGTGGTTCACCATCCAGAAGAAAGCAAGTTCCACCATTTTCACAAGGATTCTCTGTACACAACCCTTCCAGGTCCAGGCGGACTCCTTGGTGTCCCAGAAGCTGAGGTTCTGAATTGCCGTATTTCAGGTCCATGATAAATCCTTTAAATGGTGGCTCACCCAGGACACCCTCAAGGGTTAAGGCTGCAGGACGGATATCTGATGGGACACCTCCCAAAAAGAGGTCACTAACAATATTCATATACTGACGTTGTGGACGCACCTCACCAGGTTTGGCTTCACCATCAAGAACCAGAACTGTCCGGAGATGGTTGCGACTAACCATCAAAAAATGTAAATTGCTGTCATTGACCTGCTTTTCTGTAACAATTGTAGCCTCAGCACAGTCTACACTGAACCGCAGCTGAATGCGTCCATCCATCAGGGATAAACAGAGAAAGTCGCAGACACCACCATCATCAAAGTAGAGAAGGAGCCCAGCTGAGATGTTTGTCTTCAGTTGGAAGCTTAGGTCACTTCTTGTGCTTGCATCCCAGCGGAGGTAACGAGCCCACTGATTTGGAAGGCCCATAAACTCAAGGCCAAGACAGAGGCTGAGAAAGGATCCCAACAATAAGGTCACCTTCAAGGTGAAAGAGGCAGAGTGGAGTGAAAAGTCCATTTTTGAAAGTAGTGCTTATTTTCTCCTTTGGGAAAACAAAAATATTAAAGCCACCTACAGGAGAGAGAATGGCTCTTTAACAGTCACTGAAGCCAGTAAATTCCACAAGAGAGAAAACTCTAAATTGGAGAGGTAAGATCTTACCTATCCCTAAGAATACAGAGACCTTTATCTGAGAAGGAAATAAAATATTGTGAAGATTTTCCAGGGGAAGCAATTTCGTAAGGGTTGGATTTTCACTTATAGCCTTGTATTGCTGACCCTAGATACTTCCAGTGAAAGGTAGAAGCAGTAGACAGCCTCCAAACTACAGCTTCTTAAAAGTGATGATGGCACCAAAACATGGATAGCAGCAATCTCATCCAGTCAGAGACTCCATGGATAGAAATGTTGAAGTCTATCTGCATTGTGTCCAGAAGATGACCCTGTCCCCAATTCCTCACTTGTTGGCAATTGAATCCTAAAGAAAAAAATGGGAGAAAGATAAATTAGCTTTACTCATCACAAATTTATTCATCTCATCATCAAAACATTTTACAGGGTTGACTAGAACATATATATTTGCCCAACTGCTGTTAATGTATATTTTTTCTTTCAGAGAAATATTCAATGTAGTCATAAAGCTATATAATTTATCTATTAAAATGTAATTCTAACTAACAAAAACAGGTTGCAGCCAATACAAAACAGAAACAAAGGACAAAAACCTTATCACACCAAGCCTAAAGTCTGTTACAAATAAGGCTGGGAGTCATAGACAGGTCTTGATTCATACATTGGACTAAATAATGCTCTTTTAACCAACGATCTATTGGCTGAGTTTGCACAATACAAGAAGTCATGCACTATGTTTAAAACTTTCACTGGTAGATTCAAGGAACATATCATGCCAATACTAAATCACAGTATGGTTTACTACAATATATAAGTAATGTGTACAAGTAGACCTTCTGTATTCAAAGATGATCAAGTGTTATGATTCTCAACTCAACAGCTAGAAGTTAATTAGTTAAATCTTCCAAAATGATATTGATAGCAAGGCTTCTAGTGTTGATCTGAATTCTCAAGTGGATATATGGGAAAAGGTAACCTAATCTGAAGTGATATAGGACTTTAAAAACTTTAACAAGTCCTTTGAACTTTGCCTAGAAGCAGAAAGAAAGACAGTGGAACTGATGAAACATCAACATTATGTATTTTCTCTGTTGTGGTTTTCTCCATATGTTTTGGCAGTCTAGTGCCCACAATTCCCAGCAATATGGCTAGGAATTCTGAAAGCTGAAAGCGAAACACATCTGAAGCACCAGAATTAGAAAGCATACTCTGAGTTGTGAGCTCTAAACACAAATATGGTTACCATATTCTGGGACACATGAAGCATTCTGATCAAACTCTCTTGTCAAAGACAGAGAGAATCTGCAGAAAGACAGGTCTGCAGAAGTTACATTCATATACTGTATTACACATAATAGGTTCTTTTTTTCCAAGTTAGTCTGTTGTACGAGTCCAGCCATTGTGTTTGTGTAATTTGTAGCTCATTATATACTCTGGATCCAAACAAATACAAAGTCTCTGCTATCTTTTCAAGGCATTGAGAAAAGTAAAATACTATCCAAGTAAACTCTCAACTATTTAACTGAACTGTACACAATGTTATGCCCCAAAAAATTAGATGCTGCATACAACTCTTCCACTGTACCTGTACTCAAATATACAAATTCTATGCCAATGCAAATCACTAATTCAATATTTATTGGAGCAAAAGGGAAGGGAGGGAGGGAGGGGGAGAACACAGGACGGCATGATTAGGCTAAGAAATACATAGTAAATGCTGAAAGGAGGCTAATTTGTAACAACTGAAATATAGGATTCATTTTTTTGCAAAACATTAAGAATTTTTTTCATACAATTAAAAACAACAATATAACAAGGAATAATTGCAAATATAAAATATTATTTGATATTTGTTTGTGTGTGTGTGTAAATAATAAGAAAAAGTAAAATTAACTTGAGGTAAAGCAAACTGTAGTTTATAATACACTTCTGACCTGAAAATAAACTGATGATTTATAAACATTAATAAGGCTTTATTAATGTACATGCTTTTATGGGAAAGGCACTTTGCTGCATGTTTATCAATCTCTTGGGCATATTCAAGGAATGCACTCTAAGTAACAAGGTGAAGCAAAGAGTGTTTTATCTTTTCCTGTATTGCGTTTCATTTAGATTTTCTGTGTATGAGGTTTTTTTTAAAGAACTACAGCTCCACAGTATTCACTATAACAAAGCCACTCATTTGGTATCCCAGTTTTCGCATAAAATATAAAATATTGCTTGTGTCCAACCTCTTCTTGTTGCAAGCAAAAATGTTAATATAAAGAACATGATTCTTGAAAACAGTTCAATCAGATCTAAGGGTCTAAAATAACTTCTATATACTAAGGCATCATGATTTGAGGCACCCCCTTTTCTATTTTCAACATGAATCTATAGTGCACAATTGGAAGTATGTGTAAATTGTGTAAGTTGTATATGAGGGAAAATACAACAATAAACCTCAGTCTCTCCCCTCCTTCCATATCCTACACAAAAGTTCCCGAGGGAGGCTATCTATAAATAAATTAAAAGAAAAGGGGCCATTTATTCATCATTTATAAAGAGATGATAGAGAGATTATACAGTCCATGCTAAAGATTATTAGTTCAATAAGGGAAGACAGATCCCCCTGAGGCAAGTATGTTCTTCACACAATTGAACACGATGAAGTATGTTCTTTACATGATTATTTGAGCATAGCCATGACATAAAGAGGTCCTCATATTGGGGTCCACCAGCAGCCAGCAGAGCTGGCAGAAATTCGGACAGTTAGAAGGTTGGAGAGGAACATGGGCCAGTCCTGGAGTCTGGGGAAGGCTCTAATGAGGGCTCTGTGTAGGAGGCAGAGGGGAGGGGGCTAGAGCCATATGCCAGCTATCAGCTGCATTTAGAATCAGACATCAGTGAGTCAGATGAACAGCTGGAGCCTGTTCCCAGTGCGCGCATGTGCAGAGCTGCCAGATGAAGGGAACAGCTAAAGAACAGGGGTCAACTTGAGAGTAAGGCCACAGGTGGACGATGAATGGCACCTCCCATAGGAAATAAGAGAGGAGCAAAAGAGGAGTGGAGTTTGCAGGAGACAATTAGTTCCCTTAACTGGTTCATGACTCTCCGAGACTCCTTGCCAAGATTTGCAGATATCGGCCTGGCAACTCTCCAAGCCAGATAAGGTCTGTGACTGTAAATCCTCCCTTCAAAGACTTTGCTGAATGTGAATGAGCAGAATTCACAGTAAATTAATAAACAGGTTTTTTGTCAGGACAAGGAGTTTGTTTCATGTTCTTGGGAAGCCTAGGTCAGAACACCTGTAAGCATCATTTTCACATGATGTTGCTTGCATTAGTGACACAGGCTCAAGAAAGTCCTTAACAAACCAATGTTAACAGTGTTCCCTCTTTATTTGATGTCATCCAAGGGGAGCCACAAGTTGAATAAAATCGATTAGGCTTTGTCTCCAATTATTTATTTGCTTCTGCAGGACTTATAGGCAGTCCAATAAACTGGCAGACTGGCAAAGGTAGGGAATAGAGGCAACAGAGGCAGGAAAGGGATGGACGGACAATAATAACAGTACAGTTCATTTCACAATAGTTTTCTGTAGATTCAAGGTTGGGTGGAGAATACTCCAGTTTGGCAGAGGAAAAGGGGGTCTTAGTTTAATATTAAGGGCA